>NC_048604.1:18545613-18705613 GCF_003668045.3 Cricetulus griseus | reverse complement strand
GAATTTGCAAAGACTTTTCTTTGACGGAGGAGGATAATAAATGTTCAGTAAATCATGGGATTTGTCCAACAACGCTACTAAACGGCAGTGATATTTCAAGACCCCCAAGCTGTCAAGTCTAGAGCCTGCTCTGGGATAGAATTGTGAAATATCATTGATATGGCCATATTCTAATGGAAAAAATGGGAAAAGTTCTAGAAGGGAAGTACACAAGCCCTTGAGATGGTATCTTCAAGAAATATGACTAGTTGATTGGATCAAGATGTACTTTCCCAAGTTAGAATATTAAGTGTGATTAACAATGTGGTGTGTGTTGAGGATACGCTTAGTGAAAGTACTGAAAAAAGAGAAGTCATTTGAAAGGCCCCTGCTGAAAGTACATTACAGGATGAAAATAGTGATTATGGGGCTGGAGAGATGGCTCAGTGCTGAAGAACACTTCCTGCTCTTCCAAAGGACCTGACTTTGGTTACCAGCACCCATGTCAGGTGACTACCAACTGCCTGTAGCTCCATATTCAGGGGATCTGATGCCTACTTCTGACCTCCACAGGCGCTGCATATATCCATGTCCAGACATAAAACATATATTATTAAAATAAGATACATCTTTAAAATATAAATAAAACAACGGTTAATGTTTTTAAAAGGTAGTGAATACAGGAAAATATGATATTACTAAAATGAGAGGTGTGGGCAGAGTTCAGGTCCTGGAAGGTTGTACATGTAAGGGTTGATATTAAAGTAGTGGTCATGAACTAATGACAATTTGCTCCCCCCATTCAGGAAACATGGCAGTGTCTGTAAACACTTTTGTTATCACTAATGAGAGTGGGCTGTTACTGGTTAGTGAGTGGAGGCCAGGAATATTGATCAGCATCCTGCGATGCACAAAACAGACTTCAAAGAATATTTGGCCCTCTGTATCAGTGGTGCTGAGATGAGAAAACTTGTTCTAAGAGTAATGGGAAAGTCTTAAATAGATGAGTGGTCAAATATTCCATCAATTTTAAATAGAATGTTTCACATATTTTATGGCTGATGCCACTGTGGAGAATTGATGGTGGAGATCAATGACTGAGGACAGGCAGACTTACTAAAGAATTTTCATAGAAGTTATGGCAAAGGTTTCTTATGGAATTGCTAAGAGCCATGCCAACGGTAATAAAACAAGGTGAACTGCCCATCTCCTGTAATAATATTGGTAACTACCCCAATTGTCATCAGAGAGCCTTCCTCCAGTAACTGATAGAAACAGAATAAGAGATCCACAGCCAAGCGCTGGGCCTAGCTCTGGGAATCCTCCCGAAGAGAGGAAGGAAGGATTGTATAAGCCAGGATAGTTAAGGTCATCACAAGGGAACCTACAGAAACAACTAACCTGGGTTTATGGAAAGTCACAGACTATGGACCATCAGTTAGGGACCCTGCATGGCACAGGCCTAGGCACCCTGCATATGTGTGACAGTTGCATAGCTTGGTCTACCTGTGGGACTCTTGGTAGTGAAGCAGGATGTGTCTACTTTGTCTGGCTTTTGGGAACCTGTTTCTAATGCTGGGTTGCTTTGCCCAGCCTTAAAATAAGGAGAGGAGTTTAGTCCTACCTCAACTTGATATGCCATGCTTTTTTGAAAACCACCCAAAGGTACCCACTCCACTTTTAAAAAATCTTCTAATACATTGTATACCTTCTCCACACTTCAGAATTTATCAATACACTGAAGGTCAAAGACTTCTTAGTAAGCAAATGGAAATTTTAATACATGATTCTGAGAAAACTATGTAGATATTTGGAATAAAGAAAAAAATGAGATTAATTTTATACATCGTACATAATGATAAATTCAGTATGGATCATATAGGAATATTAATGTAAACCAATAAAAGTCCTACAGGGAGACAAGAATCAACTCCTTTTTGATGAATGTGTAAAGGCCTAGCTACAGTGCAGAATGATATAAAAGAACAATACATTTGACTATATTAAAATACACATTCATACAAAATTATACCACAAATAAGAAAAATGGTTGAAAATACTTGCCACTTATACCATAAAGATTGATATCTTTACCATAAAGAATTCTAAAAATTGAAGGAAAAAATTTAAAACCCTCGTTATAAATGTGTTAACAACACAGACACGCAATTCATCAAAAATTTAAGTAGCTCTCAAACATGTAAAAACATAGAGAATTTCCCTTACGATAGGGATATGCTAGGTAAAATTACACTGTGTATCATATTAGCTAAAAAGTCCAACCAAAGACTCCGATTGGCAAAGCTATGCATAGAAAGACATTTACTTGTATTGCCACTCTCTTGAAGAGAATTTGTCAGTATCAACTGAACCTAAATATAGATTTGACCTAGCTACTTCACTCTATCCTGAAGATTTGTTTTATTTTATAGGAAAGGAAGTGCAAAGTTATTTGTCTCGACATTGTCTGTAGGTACAAACATATTAAAGTGGTTGTATAATCTATACTACACCCATACAATGCAGTACTATGAAATTCTGTAAAATAATTTTGTTTCTTGTTTTGCTTGCTGTTTTGTTAGTTTTGATTTTTTGACAGAGTCTTACCATGTAGCCCAGGTAGACCTTGAACTTGCTATGTAGTCCAGTGTATGCTTCAGCTATCCCAGTGCTAGGATTATAGGCATACACTACCATATTCAGACATATAGAAATTTGTAAAAAAAAAAAGTTACTATTTCATTACATACTGTAAAAAAGTCAAACTCTACAAAAATTTGGGAGTAATTCTAACATGGAATATTAACAGAACCAAATGAAACAAATTTTATTTGAAAATGAATAAGATAATAATTCTGAAGGCAGAAAAGGAAAACTAGCTAAAATCTGTTTCATGCTTGAGGAGCAGTACACAAATACTAAAAACAATTTCTCCTAATCTGAAAAGCTATGTGATTATAAATTTCTTGACAATTATTTTGATGATTTCGTATCTTAAACTTCATATGCTAAACCATTTTCCATTGACTTTACAGTTGCAAATGTATGTGTTCCAGTGCCACTAGAAACAGAAACATAAGAATAAAAACAATTTAAATGTTCACAGCCTATAAACTGTGGTTTAAGTCAGACATAAGCATCGCCTCTCCCAACTTATGAAATGTCTACCTGATATCCAAGACAGTTGAAACCGTCCCAAATTCCAATGCTTTGTATTATCTTGGCCTTTTGAAAAAAAATACAAAACTACAAACAGCAAATTACTTCACCTATTTGTTTATTTACATCTTAGTGGCTGAGGCATTCATATGGAATTTACTGGGTAACTTCTGTGAGTCATTTCCTTCCTTCTGCCATGTGGATCTTGGAGATTAAATTGGGGCTTTAGGATCAGGATTTTTTTTACCCTCAGAGTCATCTCACCTACCCACTTTCAATTTTTAAATAAAATCATTCTCACCTAACAAACGAGATAAAGGAACATTCTTTTCCTCTAAAAGCTTGTGTTTGGAAAACAACGAAGTGTGTCCTGTTAATCAGACTTGCCTTATTTCTCTTCTGCTTTCAAGAAAAGTCAAATTCTCCTTGGCTTTTGCGCTGCGCTTTTTGCAGTTCAGTGGTTAGCTTCTCGGTTTGCCTCTTTGGCCTGTTTGCCCTTTGTTCCCCCTTTCCCTCTGATTTGTACTTTTCCGCCCTGAGGGTTTATTCTTTTCTGCTGCTGTTTTGTCTTTCCACATTTCCAGGCAAAAGTTTGGGTGCAAAGGTCCGAGCCTACTTCTTGGGCTCTTCCATCACAGAGAGACTTTGCAAAGCTGGGCTGCCGGGCCACTACTGGACCTCCTCCCACGAATAAATAACCTTTGGAGATACTATTTGGACAATATAACTTTGGGGTACAGATGAAAGAACTCTAAATATTGAATTCTAGTTGGTAGACTTCTTTTTCTCAAAGGAGTGGGATAGTACTACTAAAATTACTTTCTGTGTATTCTAGGACTGAGCAAATAAGTAAATACAATGTGGATCAAGAAAGTTATACTTCTTAATGTCACAGGAGTCAGCTACAAATATGAGAAGTGGGAAAAGCAGAATAATCTGTTGGGAGGTAAAGATAGGAGGATCAGGAGTTAAGGTCATTCTTAGCTACATGGTGAAGTCAACTTGCAGTACATGAGACCAGTTCTATAACAATCAATACACCTAGAGACTGATGTACACACACACACACACACACACACACACACACACACACACACACACACACACACACACAGACACACACACACACACACAGACACACACACAGACACACACACACACACACAGACACACACACAGACACACACACACACACACACACAGACACACACACACACACACAGACACACACACAGACACACACACACAGACACACACACACAGACACACACACACACACACACACACACACACACGCACACGCACACGCACACACACGTATACACATACAAACACTCTCATGCATTCACACATGTGCACACACTGCTTTTGTATTTCTTTTGATCAAGAGGAGATTAGAAGACAGGAACATTCCTAAGGCCCTGATCTTGATTTCTAAATACTGAAAAGGAATCATGACTCTTTGAAGAAATGTCTGATTTCAAGGGTAGGACAAGATGAATCTGGAATATCCTGATAGAGACATGTCCAAAGAAAACAGGAGTCATCTTTCCAGTGTTTCCATTTGACCAAATCTGGTGCAGTTTAAGCTTCTAGGTAGATGACAGTTAAAATTACAATTTGTTAAATAAAATAAGAATTAAAAAGTTCATACTAATATAATAAAAAACCAACCAAGAATGACCTTCTATTTTGTTTTGTTTTTGGAGACAGGGATTTTTGTGTAACAGTCCTGGCTGTCCTGAAACTAACTCATTCTGTAGACCAGGCTGGCCTTGAACTCACAGAGCTCCACCTGCCTCTGCATCTACCTCCCAGCAAGGATGATCTTCTTAATGTAGGTACCAGCAAATAATTCTAGAGAAATAATGGAATTAGAAATGTCACTGTGTAATAAGTATTTGCCAGGCGGCAGTGGTGCACACCTTTAATCCCAGAACTCTGGAGGCAGAGGCAGGTGGATCTCTATCAATTCGAGGTCAGCCTGGTCTACCGAGTGATTTGCAGGACTTCTAGAGCCATTACACAGAGAAACCCTGTCTTGAAAAACCAAAAAAGTAATAATTACTCTAGACAAGATTCAAATAACTCTATACTAGCTGGATTTTGTCAACTTGACACAAACCTGGATATACCTGGGAAGAAGGAATCTTACTTGAGAAAATGCCTCCTTAGGATGGGCTGTAAGCAACTCTGTGGGGCTATTTTCTTGATTAATGTAGGATCGCCCACCCTGTGTAGTCAGTGCTACCCCTGGTCCCAGATGGTATAAAATAGCAGGCTGAGCAAGCTGTGAGGACAAGCCAGTAAGCAGCCCTCCTCCATGGCGTGTGTATCAGTTACTGCCTTCAGGTGCCTGCCATCACATCCTGCTCTGACTTTCGCGGGTGATAGATAGATTTACAAGCTGTATGAAGAAATAGACCCTTTCCTCCCCAAGTTGCTTTTGGTCATGTTGTTTCATCACAGCCTTAGACCTCCAGCTAAGACAGTAATGTAAAAAATTTTGTGGAGTGCTGTGGGTAACCCTATTCGGACACCCCTTGGGAGAGAGGGTGAGAAGACCCAGCACCAAAGACTCAAGACACCCGGCGTCACTGAGAAGCAGAGTATGTTGCAGACTCCTGCAGACTCGTTTATTCAGGAAATTTGACCTGCCTTTATACCCCCTCCCAAGGTCCCATTGGCTCAGGCGGCTGACTCTGCTGCGTTGTCCTTCCTCATTGGTGTCTTCGGGTCAGGTGTCTCTCTGGCAGTGGTCTCTCTGGCAGGCTTGGTGGCTTGGCTCAAGGAGGGAGTGCCTGCCATGCATGCATATGCGTGCACATGTGCATGTGGGCTAGCCTGGGCACCTGGGGCAGGGCGACTGCAGCATTGGTAGGCTGCCTGAAGTTTCTCCTACAGTGGAGTAGCAGGATATTGAAGTTTTAAAACATTTTTCCATAAGAAGCATATTCATCGGAAAGAGGAAAGAGTGCTATTTTGTAATGAGAACAATCTGATGCCTATCACCTTATCTAAAGCGCGTGAAAGAGAATTATGTTAATAAAAGTGATGCATGAGGCCTAACTAACTCTGGGAAATGGATGTCATCATTATTTAAATCACTTTTAATATAAAAATATTACATTGATTTGTGTGTGTGTGTGTGTGTGTGTGTGTGTGTGTGTGTGTGTGTGTGTGTGTGTGGAGGTCAGTTCTTTATTCTACAATATGGATCCTTGGGATTGAACTCAGGTCATCAGGCTTGGAAGCAAGTGCCTTTATTCTCTGAGCCATCTCCTTGGCAACCCCATTTTTTGAGATAAGGTTTCACCGTGTAGTCCTAGCTAGTTGGCCCAAAGCCTGATTTGTAGACCAGGATGGCCATGAACTTACAGAGATCAGCCTGCTTCTACCGTGAGTGCTGGCAATATAGGAGTGTGGCACCATACCCAGTTACAGTTATTTTTAATTTTCATAAATATTTTCATAGTTCTTATTATGTAGCAAGCTCATTATGTCATTTAATCTCGTTAAACATTTTAAATGTAGCATTTTTATTAATTTTTTGGGACTTTCATGAAAGCATGCAGTATATTTTGATCATGTATCCCCTGACTCTGGTTCCTAACTCCTCCCAAGTATATTCCACATTCCTCCAAACTTCCTGCTCTCTATTTGCTATGCCCTTGTAGCCATGGTTGTGGAGCCCTCCATGAGAGTGTGATCAACCTGCCAGAAGCCATGTCCTTAAAGCAAACTGATTTTCCATCCCCATAAAGCCATCAATTGCAGATAGATAGTGCTAGGGATGGGCAGCTTTTGAGTCCCTTCCGCCACACTGGAATATTGACTGCCTAGATCTTGTTCAGGAACTCTTTGAACCACCACAGCTACATTACTGTGTAAGTATTTATGCCAGGTACTTTTCTTCTCACTGGGTCAAAATGCCTGACAGAAGCAATCTAAGGGATGAAGGAATTGTTTGGGAGCATGATTTTGGAGGGTTCATTCATATTTGGTCATTCCCAACAAATTTAAGCAGAAGATCATGGCAGCAGGAGTATGTGGCTGTGGCTGTCCTTCACTTCCTGGCTTGTAAGAAGTAGAGAGAAGAGAAATACAAGAAGAGACGAGGGCATGGAATTGAACCCACTGATATACCCTCTGACCTACTTCCTCCAAGCAGGCCCCATCTTCCACTATTCACCACCTCCCAATAATGACATCAAACCAGACTCCATCAGGGGATCAATCTGTTTGTTCATTTAGTCAGAGCCCTCACAATTAAATGGCATAAGAAATATGCCATAACAGATACACTCAGAAGTATGCTTTGTTAAACTTCTGGACAATCCTTTTTGTTTTGTTTTGTTTTTCAGAAGGAAGCTCAAACCCAATTTTATTAGAGTTTTAAAAGAAGGGCCCCAGGGCAGGCAAACTGTAAATCTTGGTAGCTACCCAGAAGAGGACAATGGAAAAAAGGAAGAGAGGAAACCTTGCTGTTCATAAGAAGCCACATGGCAGAAAGGAGGAAGGATATAGCTTCAGTGGCAAAGAGATAAAAAAAAACAAAACAACAACAACAACAACAACAAACAGCGCCTGGAAAGCATGCAAAGGCCAGTGTCTGAAAGAAAAAAGAGAACAAGAAAAAGGGAAAGTTGCACGTTTCTGAGTCACAAAACAGGGAAGTTTAGTAGTGCACTATGGCCCTGGATCCCTAAGTGACTGTTTCCTGGGCAATTCTTAGCCAATTGATTGGATAATCAGGATTAACCACTGTAATCGTAGCACTATTGAAGCTAAGTGGCAAAGATCAAATTTGAGGCCAGATGGGGCTACATGCTGAGACCCTGGCTTAACTCCTCATCTCTCCCCTTTACAGAAGTTATTGTAGTACAATTCTTCCCTATTTCATAGGTAAGGAAACTGAAATTGTCCCAAGTTACACAGCTAGTAAGTACATGGTAGGTTCAGGACACTTAGGCTAAGTCTACACTTTGCATTTTTAACTAAGCTAATTTTCATTTCTTCTGCTACTTCTAACATTTATTTCTCCCATTTTCAAGAAGACTTATTAGATCACCAGGCCCCTCTATACTACTTAACAACAATGCCAATCTTGAACTTTCATTGTTTCCTTTACTTTTGTTTTGTTCACATTTTTCATACAATATATTTTGTGGTGATATGTTATTTATGATTTATTAAAGCTTGCCTGAGGATTCAGAAAGAAAAGTCAGCCACAAGCCATAGAAGCCTAGACACACATCTTTAATCCCAACAGCCAGAAGCTAGGAGGCGGTGGTACACAGCTTTAATTTTAGGACTCAGGATTAAGAGATAGGTGGATATCTGTGAGTCCAAAGCCACCCAGATCTACACAACATTGGTCCAGTTCTAAAGAGAAACAGCTCACACAAAGATGATCTCAGCACCTGGGATCACATGCCTTTAATCCCAGCATTAGGCAGGTATACAAGACAGGAGCAAGGTCACAGTATCAGGCATTCACTCTCCTGCCACATGGAGAATAGGAAGACATTGAGTCTCAGGATTCTCCAGCCATGCTGAGGAGAGGCAGCAGGATCAGCCCATTCAGCCTGAAGTAGTGGTAAGATCTAGTGGCCCCCTACTTTGCTTTTCTGATATTCAGCTTGAAGCTTGAATCCCAATGCCTGTATCTGGGTTTTTTAATTTTTTTTGTGTTACAATATTTTAATCATATCCTTGCTCCTCCCCCAACTTCTCCTGGATCTTTCCCCTCTCTCTACCTACCTAATTTAATGCTTTCTTTCTCTCTTTAAAAAATACACAAAAAACAAATAAAAAACCAGTAAAACAAAAATACCAAAACAATACAAAAAGCACACACAAACCTAGATTTCATTTTATCTTGGCACGGGGCCTACTCTAGAATGTGATTGATACACTCTGTGTCATTCCATTGGAAAAACTTGATTTTTCCCCTCTCCCAGTAGCTATCAATGGCTAATGGCTTCTTGGATAAGAGTGGGACTTTCTGGTCACTTCCCCTTCTCAGTGCTAGGATTTTGTCAGTCTTGAACCCGTGCAGATTTTGTGCATGCTGTCACAGTCTCTGTGGGAAAGTTCATATGTGTATTGGTCCTGTTGTGTCTGGAAATAATGTTTCCTTGTAGTCATCCACCACCTCTGGCTCTTAACAATCTTCCCTCCTCTTAAAATCTTTCCTAGGCCTTATCCCAAAGGATATGAGAGACTCTGAAGACCCCCTATGGAATGCCTCACCCTCCCTGGGGAGCGGAAATGGTATGGGATAGGTAGGGTGTTAGTTGGGGGGCAGGGGAGCAGGGAAGGGAGAGGGAACTGGGATTGACATGTAAAACAATCTTGTTTCTAATTTAAATTTCAAAAAAATTGAGAAAAAATCTTTCTAATTCCTCTTCCACATAGTCCCCTTAGCCTTGGGGGGAGGGATTTGATAAAGACATCCATTTAGGGAGGAGTGCTCCAAAGCTTTTCACTCTCTGCATGTTGTCTAGCTGTGGCTCTCTGTGTTAATTATCATCTGCTTCAAGAAGCTTCTCTGAGGGTTGACTGATGCTATGATATATAGGTATATCAGTATGTCATTAGGGATCATTAAAATACATATTTTTGAGATAGGGTCTCACTATATATCTTTGGCTGGCCTAGAACTCACTATGTAGACCAGGTTAGCCTTAAGCTCACAGTACTCCAGGTGCCTCTGTCTCCCAAGTGATGGGGTTATAAGTTTGCACCACCATGCTCAGCTTTTTGAAAACATGTTATTTATTTATTTACTCATTGATTGATTTATCATTATGTGTACAGTGGGGACACTGGTAGGCCATGACTCAAGTATGGAGGTCAGAGAATAATTTGACAACTTTTGGGAGTCTACTCTCCTCTTTCACCATGTGGGTCCCAAGAACTGAATTCAGGTCACCAGGTTTGGTGGCAAGTTCCTTTAATGACGGGCCATCTCACTGGCCCAGGGTTACATAATTTTCATACCCTGTTTTTCAATTTACACCGAGGGAGATTTTTTTCTCTTTTTTCTGCTTTTTTTAAAATTACTGGTTTCTTTTCTTTTTTATTTAGAAACAATCATTTTATATATCAATCCCTGTTCCCTCTCCCTCCCATCCTCCCATGACCCCTACCAACCCTCCCTACTCTTCCCCCTCACAGCCCAAGGATAGATAAGCTTTCCATAGGGGATCATCAAAGTCTGGCACATCATTTAGGAGAGGGCCTAGGCCCTCCTTGCTGTATCTGGGCTGCAATAGTATCCCACCTTAGGGAATGGGCTCCCAAAGTCCATTTGTGCACTAGGGATAAAGACTGGCTCCACTGTTAAAGGTCCCATAGACTGCCCAGGCCTCCTAGCTGGCACTCACATACAGAGCACTTGATTTGGACCAATGCTGGTTCCCCAGCTTTATGACTGGGATCCATGGGCTCTCACTGGGTCAGGACAGCTGGTTCTATAGGTTTCTTCTGCAAGGTCTTGACTGCTTTGCTCAACCCTCCTCCCTCTCTACAACTGGATTCCATGAGTATGGCTCGGCGCTTAGCTGTGTCTGCTTCTGCTTCTATCAGCTACTGGATGAAGACTCAAGGATGGCATATAAGGTAGTCATCAATCTCATTATAGGGGAAGGACATCAAAGGTGGCCTCTCCACTACTGCCTAGATTCTTAGTTGGGGGTCATCCTTGTGGACCCCTGGACATTTATCTAGTGCCAGATTTCTCTTTAAACTTATACTGGCTCCCTCTATGAAGGTATCTCTTTTGTTGCTTTCTATTCCTCCCCCGTCTCAGGCTTCCTGATCCCTCTTGTTCTCCTCCCTCCTCACTTTACCATTCTCATGTATAATTTTTGTCAGAATTCTCATATTTTACTTTTCTCTGAATCTTCCCTAGAACTCATCCTCATCCATAGATGACATGGAATAATGATCTTATGTAAGCAATGAGAGTAATGTTTTCCATTTTGTTTTTAGCCCTATTTCTGAAAACAACAAGCCTTTGGATGGTAATTTGATAATGTCAATACTGTCTCTAGGCAGACCAAGGAAACAAGATTCTGAAAGTTATTTCAAAAGAACCTAAATTCAATTTGCTTCTCTTATGTTTTACCCTTTCCTTAATTTTTAAAATTAAAACTAGATTATCATTCTAATCTTTATTTCAAGTTTGTGTATTTAAACATACTAAGTAATTTCTGGAAAAGTTCTAAGAGATATGTGATAGTTGCTGGAGTTTATAAAGAATGACTGTGCCAGTAAAGCTGGCAATTTAAACTTTAAAAATACGTATAAAATTTTGACAAATTTACCTCCAACTGGTAACTTTCAAAAGTTTCCAGTTTAATTCTTGTCCTATTGCAGTTGTCCTATCATATGATACAATCCTAGCTATATTCAACAAATAAAATAGCTCTTGTTCTTTAAGCCTATTATGGGGCCAGAAATATGATTCAGTAGCATGAAAGATTGAGAATCTGAGTTCAATTCCTGGAAGCCTTATATAGGATCCACAAAAGTTGTCTGCTGACCTCCACATGTGCACTCCCACATAGACACACAATAATAAATGAAACACACACACACACACACACACACACACACACACACACACACACAGAGAGAGAGAGAGAGAGAGAGGAGAGAGAGAGAGAGAGAGGGGGGGGGAGTTTTAAGCTATTATGAAGCACTTGTATTTCAACTGAGTTCATCTGAACTGATAAATCAAAAGTCTGTACTCTTAACACTGAGTAACACCTCAGCTACCCCGGAAGCTGGGATTACAGGCTTCTATGTGAATGAGCACTTCTCTGTTTTATGTTCTTAGGAAAATAACTAGAGACTTTCAAATGACCGATTTATAAAATTCTCAGGGGTCCACTTATTGTTTTGCTGAAGAGAGCATCTGCTACATCCTCTCTTGTATTTAGGAAGTCTGGCCTGCACTCATTTTTTTTTCACAGAAAAAGTGAAATCCAGACAAACTGGGAATTGCCTAGAGCTGGGACTGGGCTGGGACTGGATTTCAACTCCAAAGTGCGCTAAGTAAAATAACCAGCAACTTATATTTCTTTTTGTATAATAATTGAGTAGATGAGATTGAGACAAATGGTTAAGATGTGGGAAGTGCTAATAAGCCAAACTCACTAAAGCAGCACTGCTGCCAAACCACCTTGTGTCCCTGACACTTTTTCCCTACTGCCCTGATCCCCCTCACCCTACTTTATCTCCCATCCACTCCTTTGCATATACTTTGGTCAGTGGTAAAATTTCCAGGACAGTTATTGTACTAAGCAGGCACACCAAGCTTTACATTTTTCCAGTGAGTATTAGCGTATCGATTTTGTTGACTGAGGAACTAGCTGATGTCAAACTGCATTTAAAACCATGGCTTTGGTCACTTCTAGGGTACCTTGAATAAGTTTTTCAGTTTTTGAATCTGAAAAATAGGAATAACAGCTCCGTAGACTATTTAAGGAAAGCATCTCCAGGTGTGCATTGGATGTGGCCCTGAATGAGGCTTGATTTGTAGCCACTTCTCTCCATCTCAGTGTCCTGGGGTTGCTTCCACTCACAGCCTCCCTCTGCAGACTGTTGCTTAGTTTCTTGTTCCCTGATGATATCTCTTAGATGTTATGTTGTGCAGCTGACGCACATCCTTAATGCTTTACATAATATTGTGCTTCAAGTAATATCAGATTTAATACTTTACATAATAATGCAGGGGCTGAACTGCCTTGGAGACTGATAGAGTCCAGATAGCTGGCCATTTTGTTTTGCTCTGTTTTGTGAATTTGGGGTTCCTACCTCTATCACTTCTTGCCTGTTTATGTGGCTGTCCCATTAACCTTTGTTATCAGGGCATCTAGAAATAGTGAAGTAATTCACTAAATTAGTACCCTGAAGTTCAGAGGGCAATTGTTTTATGTAAGCATTTTAAAAGATTCATATCCTCCCCAACGTAAGCAGTCCTGTAAATCTGTCCAGTCTAAGTGTGTTATGATTGGGCAAGATTAACCTTCTTCCATTAGGAGAGAAAGAGAAAACTCTATGCTACAACCAAGGTGAACTGCTTTGTATCTGTCACAAAGTAGCTGGATGGCTGTAAGCTGCCATTTCATTTCCCAGGTTCCGAGAATGTTTATGAAACTAATGTGAACATCCAGTCTGCTCAAAGAGAATAAAGTGTGTGTGTGTGTGTGTGTGTGTGTGTGTGTGTGTGTGTGTGTGTGTGCGCGCACGCGCGCGCACGTGCATGCGTGCAGTGTGTCTTCAGGGAAGAGGATACTAAACGTGGTCTTGAATTTTCAAGGAGACACCGTGACCAGTCACCAAAGAGCACTTTAATGAGGAATTGCATTTGCACTTATACAGGATCTGTTCAATGTGCTTTATGTGTTAGTTTAGTTCATGCTCACAACAATACTCCCAAGGCATTTATGATTATTGCTCCCATTTTATAGATGAGGATACTGAGGCACAGAAAGAATTGACCCACAAGAGAAGATGCTGCCAGCTAATCTGTTGCTTGTTATGGTTGGGATTCGTAGTATCTTCCACAGACTCACGCTTAGTTCTTAGGTTTTAAAAGCCATTGAACCTTTAAAGGGGTGTGGGGGGATGACAGAAGAAGGTCACTAGGGGCAGACCTCTTAGGGTGATTCTTGCTCCTTATTCTGGTCATTGTCTATTTCCTGGTTTGTGACCACAGTGTGACTACATGCTCTTGCCCCCAGCGATAGAGCCACTCCGGCTACTATGATTTGACTACTGGGATAGCCAGTACTCTCTCTGAAACCATGTGTCAAAACAAGCCTTTCCTCCTCTAAGCTTTTTTTTTAAAGTCTTTAGTTCACAGGGTCTCAAAAGAACCCAAACTCTGCCGTTTGCATATCATACTCAAACGCCTTTTCATTACTCTCGCATCTGTTTTCTTCACCCAAGAAGCTTGACAAAGCCTCCCTCATGTGCAAAGAACAATGCTTGCTGCTCTTCTGGCACCATGCCACTGACAGCAGCAGAGTGACTCAATGGAAACACCACCATCTGTCCCGACAGAGGTCTGCTCTTCAGCCATTAGAACATGTGTCTGACTCCAGAGTTTCATGTCCCAGAGATCAGGGCCAAGGCTGCTGGCCAACAAGTTGCTACACACATTGTTTGACTCATGAGGTCTGGGGAGTTTCTACATTGATTTCTTCTGCTGAAGAGCAGAGCGCAGGCTGGCGGCTTTAGAAGCCTCCCAGAGCAACACTAGAGTTCCATGTGTGAGAAGGAGCTCCCAGAAAGGTATCATCACCAGGGCTCAGCCCCCAGAAAACCTTGAAGGCCAGGGCCAGTTGTGTTCTCAAACATAAGAAATGGCTGCTAACCCATTTGGTTCTGTTTGCCTTTTGAAATGATTCTGTGAGCACAGGATACATTTGATTTGGGTCCAATGTTGAGTCATACTGCCAATGGCTCACTTGGATTGCATGAAGTCCTGGGTTGAATACTCAGCACTGGTTTTAAAACTTTGGTATGATATGACTTCTAGAGAGAATAGCTAAAGTAGCATCATCAATGAAACTCAGATATAGCACAAGCACATTCTGTTCTCTTGGTGACATTTGTCCTATTGCAGGCGGGCTGATAAAAGAAAAAAGGAAATCTCTGAGAAACCATTGTAATCCAACAATCAACAATTCTGGTCAAATTCAATTTCTTTTTTTCTTTTCTTTTCTGTACTTTTCTTCATTCAGCCTGTCTTAGTTAGATTAGGGTTTCTATTGCTGCAAAGAAACACCATGACCACAAGCAATTTAGGGAAGAAAGGGTTAATTCCACTCAGTTCTTTTTAAGGGTTCATCATTAAAAGCAGTGAGGGCAGGAACTCCAGCAGGTTAGGAAACTGGAGGCAGGAGCTGATGCAGAGGCCATGGAGGAATGATGTTTACTGGCTTGCTCCTCTTGGCTTGTTTAGCTTGCTTTCTTGTACAATTCAGACCACCAGCCCAAGGATGGCATCATCCGCAATGGACTGGGCCCTCTCCCATCAATCACAAATTAAGGAAATGCCTTAAAGGCTTGCCTATGGCCTGACAATATGGAGGCATTTTCTTACTTGAGGTTCCCTACTGTCAGATGTCTAGAACTTGTGCCAAGTAGATATAAACTATCCAGCACACAGTCCATGGGAGATCTTCACTCCCTTGTATACTCACTAAGAAATAGCTTGCCTTAGAGGATGTACTATCCAATGCCTGTAAGAGATAGGGAGAAAAGTTTTAATAAACAAAAGTGGCACACATCTAAGAAGGCATTCTCCATTGTTAATTCAAGCAGAGGGCTTATCTAGTCCTTTGTATAATCAAATAAAGACATTTGATGCTTTGTATAATCAAATTGATTTCCTCTTACAAACTAACAAGCACAAATGACTGTTCAATAAGCATTCATTGATATCATTCCCTAGAGGGTTCAGTTTGTTTGCTTTGAGTCAGAATCTCCCAGTGTAGGTCAAACTATCCTAGAACTCACTCAACAGCCCACGATGACCTCCGAGTCATAGCCATTATCCTGCTCCAGTCTCTATCTCTTTCCTAATTGCTGACATTACAGGTATGAGCCTCCACACCCATCTGAGGCTGCTAATTATTAAGGGCCCATGTGCTGAGAACGTGAACAAAGATTTTGGCCCCTTGTCTTGTTTTGGAATCCCAGGAGAGAGACTAAGTTGCTAGTCAGTGGAGGAGGACAGACTCAAACTAAACTAACCTAGCTCATTTTCTCTTGCTTCCATTGCCTGCCCCCTTGTCCTCCTCTTAAGGTTTTCCTGACTTCTCCTTTATTTCCCTTTCTTCCACTGTCCATTTTTATCTTTCAGTTTTCTTCCTTCCTTCCTTTCTTTTAGTTTTTTTCAAGACAGGGTTTTCCTGTGTAGTCGTGTCCTAGAACTAACCCTGTAGACAATGCTGGCCTGGTACTCATAGAGTTCCAACTGCCTTTGCCTCCCAAGTGCTGGGGTTAAAGGCGTGCACCACCACCCTCAATTTTCTTTGCCTTTTTATTTTAAATTTTCCCTTATGGTCGTGGCAGAGTTAAATTAGCAGTTCCATAGAAGGTAACAACATTGCACATGTGTTGATGGCTGACTTGCCTTTTATATATTGGGTTTGCCTATGCTCTCAGTGGGATGTGTTTTTCCTTTGGTAGTGTTTGAGGTATAGACATAGAGACAGACAGACACAGGTACTCCATATATAAGTTTTGCATTTGCAAGGGATTCCTTCTAGTCAGTGTTTTCCCACCCCTCACGTTCTTTTGAGGAACACAAGTTTTGATTTTTTTTTGAGTGCGGGTTTATCTGTTATTTTATGATTTGTGCCCCTTGCTGTCATTAGGTGTTTGTTTGACACAGCGTTTCAACAAATTTCACAAGCTAACTTCAAATGTGCTCCTTCTCAGTGTGGTATGAGATGGAATCTCAAAGTAGTTTTAATCTACATTGCCCTTATGGCTAAGGATGTTGAACACTTTTCCGAGTACTTAGTAGTGATGCGTTTTGCTTTGGAGAGCTGTCTGATTGGAGGGTAATGCTGGTCCTGTCGAATAAGTTGAAATGTGCTTTCAATTTCAACATTGTGGAGGAGTTTGAATAAACTTGTCATATTCCTTGCTAATATCTTTGGCAAAATTCACTAGTGACAGCATCTAGGCCTCCAGTTCTCAGGGAAAGGTTGTAAACTGCAGGTTCAATTTATTTAACAGACACAGAGCTATTAAAGTTATGATTTACTTTTGAATGAGCTTTTGATGACTTTTGGCTTTTAAGAAATTGGTTGATTTCATCAAGAGAACTAAGTCAATTAAATAATTTAACTTAATGGTTGGCATAACCTAAAATAGCTCATATTTCCCTTATTTCTCCTTCTGATATGTGTAGTATCTATGATAATGTCATCTATCTTGTTCCTAATATTAATATGCTTTATGTGTGTCATATATGTCAGGCAAGTACACTACCTGTGAGTTACATGTCATCCTCTGAAAGTAATAAGTTTTGCCTCCTTTATTGTCCATATAGGTTTGGCTAAAGATCTTCCAGTTTTATTTTCTTCCTAAAGAACCAGGTTTAATTGCATTCTTTTGTCCTATTTTACTTTTCTGGTTTTTTTTATTTCACTGATTGATACTTGGTTCTCTGTTATATATTTTTCTCTACATTGTTTTTCTCTTTGTATTTTCTTAAGGCAGACTCTTTAAGGGAGACGCAGATTTGAAGCCCTTTCCTCTTTCCCTGCATCCCTCTCTCCCTCCTTTTCTCCTTCTTTTCAAGCTCTATGCCTTTCTCCTAACAGGGTCATGCTATCTAGCCCAGACAAGCTTCATACTTGTGATTTCCAAGATTACAGCTGTGTGTTACTGTACCTAGATCCCACCCTTCCTATATAATCAATATTTTTAGTTCAAGAAATAATTTACTCCCCCTAAATCTTCATTTCAGTCCATTTGAACTGCTATTAAAAATACCATAGGCTGGGTAGCTTATCTAAACCATGAATTTATTTCCCATAATTCTTGAAGTTAGGAAGTTCAAGGTAAAGGTGCTAACACAATGAATGTCTGCTGAGCATCTCATTCTTAAATTTAGAGCCCATCTTCCTTGTTGTATTCCTGTCAGGATGGGGGCCAAGACAGGCCTTTATAGCCCCCTTTGAGGGGCAGTATCTCATGCACCAAGACTCTGCCTTTATCATCTAATCACCTCCCCACAAAAGGCTCCTTCAAAGACCCCCTGATGGAGACTGGGTTTCAACACACATTCTGGAATGACACAGATGTTCAAGCCATAGAACTTCTAGTAATAAAATGGATAATGTCTTTCTAATATACAGACAGATCCATCAGAATGAGTTTGGGTGAGCAGTCAGTTACATCATTTCCTAGTTCAGAAAGTTTCCATGAAATTTTAATACCTTTGGAATAAAGCACATACACTTTTCCTTCTGAAATTTGAAGCTCTTATGATCTGGTACTAGTTTAATTTTCCAGCCTTACTTCCTACAACTAATGGTCACTTGAATGTTTGCCAAATAATTCTTTCCACATGTCTTGTTCCTTTCCTCACTTTTTTCCTTTCTAAATGAACTAGTCTCTCATCTCTGCAGCCTTCAATACTAAAGCTCATGTCAAAGACCAGTTATTCCAGAAAGTTTTCCAGGTTTCATTTATCCGAGATTATCCAATCTGTGGTTGATTTTATCTGAAGAACCCCTTATCTATCTATTCCTTCCTTGTGTATGGCATATGTAATTCTTCTGCCCGTTGAAATCTCTCTTATTTTCCTTTGTACCTAATGTCCTTTCTGACAACTAGAGAATAGTCTCTGTATGTCAGGACTTTTTTGGTTAGACTGAGTCCACTTAGGAAATTTGGGACTGTTTCCTATTTTAATGTCCATGATATTATCTACATTGCCTTTTTCCACCATGCAAGGTGGTAACATCATCAGTAGAATTAAAGGTTACAACCTAAAGTACGTAGACCCAGAGAAGTTAGGTATAGAGGAAGGGACTGGGGAAGTGGGCACGTGGATCTCCCTGGGAGGGGGAAATAGAGTTGATTTTACAGGTATACTGGGGGTAGTACATTGTGGGGGTCCAGAACAGGAGGTAAGGTGGAGAGGGGAGAGGAGATAGGGTTGAGGGAAGGAATTTGGGAAGAGTCAGCTGGAATTGAGGGGCATTTGAGGGATGGTATAAAAATCTAGTGCAATGGAAACATCTTAAAATATATTAAGGCAATCCTAATGAGGTCTTTTAATAATTGGGGAGATGGAACTCCTACTGGCCATTTCTTGTCACCAAATGAGGCCTCCAATAAAGGGACTGGGTTGCATTTAACTGAATTGTGGACTAAAGAGGTCCCATGAAAATCCCCCAAAAGGCAGGCCAGTTGTTTCACATATCTTTAATCCCATCTCTTGGGAGGCAGAAACAGGTGGATCTCTGTGAGTTTGAGGCCAGGTTCGGCTAGAGTGAGTTCTAGGAGAGCCAAGGTTACACAGAGAAACTCTGTCTCAAAAGAAAACAATAAACAAAATGAAACAACTTGTGTCAAGTTGACATAAAAACTAGTCAGCACATGTGTCTCATACATACAGCTGCCTAAAAATAACTGGAACAGTCACAATATAAATAGACATGATAATGCACAGGGAGAAAAAAATCACATAAGGTTGTGGTGATTCAATAAAGATTGTTTGAAGTATGAGAAAGCAAAGTCAGCCAAACTAGTTAGCTGTAGAATCTAGACAGTGGTGGCACACACCTTTAATGAGTGAAGAGTAACAGAGCTGATGCCTTTAATCCCAGAACTAGGGAGGTGGAGACAGGAGGATATGGCAGGTGGAGAAAGAAATATAAGGAGGAGACAGGAACTGAGAGTTTTTGTCTCTGAGGATTCGTGGAGACAGGATTGCCATTTCAGCTTGACAGAGGTAAGATCTACTGGCTTGGCTGCTTTGCTTCTCTGATCTTCAGCTTGAAGCTTGAATCCCAATATTAGTCTCTGGGTGTTAATTAATACATGGAACATAGGGTCCTACCCCTAGATAAAGTACTATAGGCAACTAATGACTGCTGAGAGAGGTAGAATTAGCGTCTCCTGGGAATGATCTTCTTAATTTGTTATCCAGTACAAAGTGGTTGGCCTTGGAATCATATACACACAAACAACAAAACATCTACTAACTAGGTTACATTTATAGATTTATATGCACTCATACGAACATATCTCCATGTAACAATAATAATCAAAGAAAAAGAGGCCAGTAATATGAGAGGAAAATGAACGTGGGGTCATGGGGCAGATTGGAGAGAGGGAATATAAGAAGGGTTGGAGGAAGGAAAGGAAATGGGGGTAATGATGCAATTATATTTTAATTAAAGTATAGTAAATACAATATTAAATAGACAACAGATTTGAGGGCTGGAAATATGGTGCAGTTATTAAAAGTACATACCACTTTGAATCATTTCTGCTATGTAGGAAATCATAAGATACGGTGACATATAGGGTTAGTTTTAGATAAGACAATGTTTATAATGAATACAGACTTTTCAACATATATAGCCACAAGATGAAATTACCTGGTCTACAGTTAGCAGAGATCATGGTATTCAATACTGAAGATTTCTGAAGGATGGGGATGGTATTTATCTTATAGAACCAGGACCTAATCCAGTTCTAGTAAATGTTTGTTGGATAAAATAATTTCTCCAATCATGTGTACTTATACATGTGCTTTTCTGTTTGTGTCACCTAATTCAAATAATTCTCAAATACCTTTAATAACAAAGTTTGCTTAGGCAAATAGTCAACTATCTTGGACTGCTTAGATTCACTAGTGATTGAATAGAAAAAAAAAAGGTGTATTTCATTTTAACCTGATAGAGGTGTACTATGGACTGAATTGTGTTGCCACAAAAATTCGTATATCAAAGGCTTTCCCACCTCCACATGTTATTTGGAAGCAGGACCTCTGAGAAATAATTCCTGTTAGATGAGAACATGTGGATGGGAGATTGATTCTAATGGTAGTAATGTCTTTATAAGAAGAGACACCAGAGATATGGATTCCTACTTCTCTACACTCTCCCAATCTTGCATCAATGTGAGAGCACAGTGAGTAGTTATCTATCCTCACTCCAAAGAGATGCCCATCACTGGGGGACAAAATGGCCTGGTCCTTTATCTTAGAACTTCGACTCTCCAAAATTGTAAACAACAACAACAACAAAACCGTTTCTTTTGTTTATGCTGCAAACCTGTGATATATATGATATCCCAAGATAGCTAACAAGTTTCTGATTGCCCTTTCTGTTTAATCAATAACTGAATCAGAAAGAATGTAAAATAGAGTTCAGTAAAATAGTTGTAGAAATGTGTGTGGAATTAAATCATAGAAGGCTTTGACTTTAGGTAAGAATTTGGTTACACCATACAATTAAATAATTATATATGACAAAATCTGGTATGGCTGCCAACATATCTGTTGCATATAAAATGTACCTTGTATTTACCCACATTTTGTTACTGTAACAAAATACCTGAGACAAACTTTTGTGAAGAATATAGGTTTATTTTGTTTCCTGGTTTTGAAGTCAGAAAATGTAGGCTCACATGTAGAGATAGCCTTCCTATTGTCAGAATCCCAAGGCATCTAAGAGCATTTCTAGAGAAGAGAGAGTGAGCATGTGCCTGTATGTGTGGCCTCTCTACTTCTTATTAAAGAACAGTACCAAATTATGTGGTCTCCACTCTAATGGTCTTATTTAATACAAATGACTTTAAAAAGAATCTACATCTATAAATAATTGTAAAATAAGTTTGTACTCTGCTCACACCATTAATATGTGACTTAGGAGATTTTTCTTATTAATAAATTGGGGGATGATCCATATTAAAACTAAAGAATAGTGGTTCTTGACTTTTCCCTCTTCGAGTTCCCTGTCCTGTGGCACCAGACCCTTCATGCCACCGAATCCCCCAAAGGGAACTGGAGGCAGAACAAAGCACCCAGCATCAGCCACCATTCCTGTCTTGCTCCTGCACCCTCCGGGAGAGAGGAGAAGATGGAGCCTTGAACCCATACCCACCAGGAAAGGGAGAGACCCCTCCTGTACCCACTGGAAGAAGAGATGGGAAGATGACAGTATAAGAACACACTCAACAACAGAAAGACTTATAAGACACCACCAGAGTCTAGGGATTGTACACCAGCAAGACCTGAACATCCCAATGCAGATGAAGCAGAAGAAAATGACCTTAAAAACAACTTCATGAAAATGATAGAGGCCCTCAAAGAGGATGTGAGAAAATCCCTTAAAGAAATGGAAAAATAAAACAAACCAAAAAATGCATGAAATCAATAAATCTCTTAAAGAAACCAAGGAAAGCCAAGAAAAGACAAACAGATGAAGGAAACAATTCAAACAGTTCAAGACCAGAAAACTGAAATAGAGACAATAAAGAAAACACAAACTGAGGGAATGCTGGAAATAGAAAAGCTGGGTAAACAATCAGTGGGTTTGGTTCCCAGTACCCACATGGTAGCTCACAACCATCTATTAACTCCAGTTCCAAGGGAATCTGATGCTCTCTTCTGGCCTCTGAGGGCACTACATGCATTGAGTACACATACATACATGCAAATAAAATAAATCTAAAAAAATAAGAGTTTGTTAATGATTCATTACCTTTTGGCAGATTTTTATGCAACTTTTCAAAGGACTGGGCTATAAAATTCCTTTCACTTGTGTGAGGAATCTTGTTAATGACTTTGTTAAATGATTGCTTTAGCCAAGATAAAATTACTTATCAGGCTTTGTTTCAAGCACTTGGACATCAAATGGGAATTTTGAAGCAATTAGAATGGCAGCACCTCTTGCTTTTGAGATCCCTGAAGCAATAAACCAATGCTTAAACTACTTATAATTCAACAGCTACTGAAAGGACAATTTGCTGTGTGTTTCTCCTAACACAAACACATCAGGTATTTCCATTGATTGTCCTACAATGGCTTCAATCATTTCCATTCCCAGTGTGGAGTCTAAATCCCCAAATATCTATGTAAGGAAAGACATGATAGGTTTTTGGTTGTGAATCCTTTTTCAGTTCCCCAAATACTAGAAATGGGATTTTGAAATGTGAGTCATGAAAAAGAATCTTCATTAAAGAAATAAAACAGCCCCTGCCACTGGGGGAATAAGATATATCAGAATAGCATCCTTAATGTGAGATAACTGTTTTAATGCAAGGACCAGTACTGTTTTAAGAAGCAGTACAGAAATTAGAACATAGAAATAGTGGATGCCTCTATCTGATTTGTAAAAAATTGGGTCATGTATTTCTGCTTTACTCCTTTTTCCCCTTGTCTTAACATTTTCTCAAGTATGGTTTTTCTAGCCAGAATTGTTCACCTAATTTGTAGGGCCTAGTAACAAGATGAAAACAGAAGGAAGAGTCTTTTACTAAAACATTTCTTAAGGATTTCAATACAGTAACAACATCATTAAACCAAGTGCAAGGCCCTTGAGAGTGAGATACACCATCTGACTACACAGGCCTCACAACCACCAAGCCACCCTGGTTTCTCTCTTTGGAGAACATCAATGTGAGAGAATAATTTTGTCAATAAAATGCCCTCTTTCTTTGGAATGTAGGGTCTAATGTTTTTTGGCATGTTATAATTACCAGGACTTTTGGTACCTCTGTCCTCTCCCAGTCTTTCCCTAAATACTCTTATGCTATATCTTGAAATAGAGCAGCATGCTAGTTTTAGGATTGTAGAAGTCATCTATGACTTGCTTCCTTTCAGATATTTGCCTTTGGTCCTCTTGTTTAAAAACCTGGCTAACATGTCCCTGGGATGCACACTGAGCTTTGATGAGAAAGCATCATCCAGTGTATGTTTACTTACTTGGGGGCTTCTCTTCCTTGCATTATTTGTGTGAACCAATTGATGATAGAACACATATCTGTTTTCTCTGTTTTTGTAATCAAGGAATATGTGCAACCATTTCTTTGTTGAATGTTTGCAGGATTAAGGAAAGAAAGTCTATTTGTAAATGTACCCATTTTCTCTATCCATTCTTCAGTTGAGGGTCATCTAGCTTGCTTCCAGGTTCTGGCTATTACAAATAATGCTGCTATGAATGTAGTTGAACAGATATTCCTGTTGTATGAATGTACATCCTTTAGGTATATGCCTAAGAGTGAAATTGCTGGATCTTGAGATAGACTGGTTCCCATTTTCCTGAGAAACCAACATACTGATTTCCAAAGTGGCTGTACAAGTTGACTCAGTGGAAAAACAAACAAACAAACAATGGAATCTTGAAATTCGCAGGCAAATGGATGGAACCAGAAGAAGCTATCCTAAGTGAGATATCCATCACAGATAGACAAACATGGCATGTACTCACTCATATATGGATATTACACATAGAGAAAAGGATTACCAGCCTACATTCCACACCTCCAGAGAAGCAAGGAAACAAGGAGGACCATAAGAGAGACATACATGGTCCCCCAGTGAAGCAGAAAAGACAAGAGCCTCTGAACAAATTGGGAGCATGAGGGGAGGGAGAAGGAGGGAGGAGAAAGAGGAGGGGAGGAGAACATGAGGGATCAGGAAGATTGAGTGGGGAGAGGGATAGAGGAGAGCAAGAAAAGAGACACATCAATAGAGGAGCCTCTGTAGGTTTAAAGAGAAATCTGGCACTAGGGAATTGTACAGAGATCCACAAGGATGACCCAACTAGGACCCTAAGCATTAGTGGAGAGGCTGTCTTAAATGCCCTTCCCCTATAATGAGATTGGTGACTACCTTAAATGCCATCCTAGAGCCTTCATCCAGTAGCTGATGGAAGCAGAAGCAGAGATCCACAGCTAAGCACTGATCCGAACTCCTGGAATCCAGTTGTAGAGAGGGAGGAGTGATGAGCAAAGGAGCCAAGACCATTCTGGAGAAACCTTCAGAAACAGCTGATCTGACCTAGTAAGAGCACAAGGACTCTAGTCATAAAGCTGAGGAATCAGCATTGGACTGAATGAAACCCTCTGAATGTTGGTGCCAGTTAGGAGGCCTGGCCAGGCTATGGGACCTCTGACAGTGGAGCCAGTATTTACCCCTAGTGCACAAATGGACCTTGGGAGTCCATTCCCTACGTAGGGTTACTCTTTCAGCCTTGATCCACTGAGGAGGGCCTAGGCCCTCTCCTAAATGATGTGACAGACTTTGATGATCCTTATGGAAGGCCTCACTGTCCTTGGGGAGCAGGTAGGGGGATTGGTAGGGGCATGGGTGGATGGGAGGGAGAGGGAACAGGGGGATTGATATGTAAAATGATTGTTTCTAAATTAAAAAAAAGGAAAAAGGAAGTCTATTAAAGTGGAACGGCAATACAAAGTCAGGTCTAGATATAAGGGTAGTTTATTCAGAAAGATTCTACTCACTCAGAACATTCTGGCCAGTTGCCAAGGAGCAAGGTAAGTAGAGGGGACCTCATGTGTGTGTCCCTCATTCTTAAACCTTCCTCATGTCACCCTGACCATGCCCAAGCGGGTGTGGCCAGGCATACCTGTCTCCAGTCCCAAGTGGGGGTGGCTAGGGTATCCCCTCCAGTCTATTTGTTCCTTATATATGATAAAGAAGTCTTTTTGCCATGTCCCCCTTTTGGTTGGGCTACTTAAGAATGTTGAAGAATAAACTTGGGGCATCCAGTATTCACTGGATTGCCCTCCCGACTCTATCCTGTGTCCCTGTCTTTTTCTTAAGCATCTTTACCTGTTGTTTCTCAATCCACACTCCCCCTCTCAGGTATTTAACCGGGCAAGTCAGCTGGATCCAATTGAAGCCCCACACAGACGGGTTACGACACATTAGCTGCAACAATGGTGATCTGTTTCTCCTTATCACTCAAAAATATGTGTTTAGAAGAGAGCTTGGGCTGCTCAAAGTATGGAAGAAGTGGTCAGCCTACAAAATAGGTAGACTGAATCTGGAACTCCTTGTGCATAGGATACAAGGAGCTTGTAAAATTACAGGGCATACATCAAGTCTTTTACTGCTTTGTAGGCTGGTAGGTCACCTCAGATTCCACAAAGAGCCTTAGTCTTTTGGAAAGCAAGTGGTTCACAACACATTCAGAGTACAGGTATGGAATTCGTTAAAAGCTCAGCATATCTTTCCAGAAAGTCATATATTTGTGTCAATTATATGCATATATGTGTGTATCCGTACACATGTGTATGTGTTATATAGATTTGTGTGTGCATGCACACACATCACTGTGGAAGCAATTGCTGTCAGCTGCCTTCTGGTTTTCTGCACCTGTTGACCTCAGGGCTTGGGCTGAATTGCCGGGGGAAATCCATTACAAATGAATGGCTTCATCTACTGGGTATAAAGGTAATCACTAATAGTCAAGGAATTTTGAAAATAGGTATGAGAGCATGTGGAACTATTGAGCACTTTGTTTCAGGCAAAGCTGCTGGACTGGGAGACGGCTGATTCTTATGACACTAAGGAATATGTGGCATTTATGGTTTACCTAATGTAATTTGTGTGATAAGCACTCTGAGGGGGCTCCCATGCTTGGCTCAACAGCTGTTGTTGATCATGCAGTGAAGCAGAGATGTATCCATGGTGATCTTCCTTTTTCAGCCAGAATAGGGATTCCCATTGGGCTTAATGGTTTGGCATATTCCTGGCATCCTTAATAAGTAAAAACCTCCATTGCATAGGAAAAAATATGAAACTTCCTTTCAGAGAAAGGGTGAAAGTAGCAAAAGTTGCTATGTTATGTCAGTAGGGGGTGGGTAGCGAGAAGAGATTCAAATTGGAATTTATTAAAACACCTCTATCCCTTGAAGTATCTCATTTCCTCCATTCTTTAATCATGTAAATGACCAATGAACAACCTTCCCGGGGGTATGTGATTGATTGCACATTACACATGATGAGAGGGATGTTATGTGGAAGGAGACGAATAGTAAAATAAGCAAATTTATGGAGAGACATTTTTTCATTTAATGTCGTGTTAGTTTGGGAACATTTGGGATAGGGAAATAGATGACAAACTCATGACAATTTAGAAAACATCTGTATCTGGGTATGGATGAGAGTAGGCCAGGGATTTGGTTATTTAAAGCATAACGAGAGAGATATTAAATCTCTTTCCCTCCCATTTTTGTCTGTGCTAGGATGGATTTCCCAGATGAGGCAACAGAAGTGGTGTGTGTGAGGGGGAGAGTTGAAGACAAAGGCATGGTCAGTGGAAGCATCTGACAAAAGGACCATGTCATTTGGGAGCAGAAAAGTGACTTATCGGCAAATCCCACTGAATAATTTAGTGTTTTGACTAATTTCCCAATATAACTTCCAGTACAGAGAACAATGGACACTGTTTTGGAAACAGTAAAATAACCACTCTAGGATGACCCTGCATAACAGTGGGTAGTAGGTTCAGAAAGTGAAATCTAGAGCATATAGTACTGACCAGGAAGAAGCAGCACAGATATCTTGGAGCTACAGAGACAGAATTATGATACCAAGGATCTAGAAGAAAATAGAGACTTCATGGAATAATTAGAAAAAGCAGGATAGGCAAAGAGGGGGTCTTGATGACTCACATGATCGATTCTACTAAGAGCATGAGGATCAGATTGAGGTAGGTTGTCCCAACCTAGGAGTTTCCAATCACGCTCTGGGACATGCAAATCAGGAACTCATGTGTATGTATCTTTATGTCGTTTTTTTTTTTTTTTCAGGATTCTGAATGGCTAAGCCTGACAAGCACTGTTTTAGAAGGAAATAAGTGCCAAATAACCTTTGTTCTATCTAGGATATCTTATGCTGCTGTTCTATAATAAAGAACTTCTAGAAATTTTACAGTTTAAAACTGTAATGTTTGAGCTTAACCCTCTCATCTTTACAAGGTAGGGCCTACCCTTGAGACACCAGTTTAACAAATGACCAGATGGTTCACTGCTATACTGGGATAAGATACTAAAATGTCACAGTTCCTTTTGCTTTATGTATTTGTGTACTTGTTGGTGATGAGCTTTCTTAATGCTAGTTTGCCAAGAGGCAATTTGGTACTCTTGCTCTTCTATGCATTAAGTTTGTAAGAAACAACAAATAAACGTTATATTTGCTTATATAAATGTATTGTGTTCTAGGTTTAAAATCAACATTAAAAAAAACCTTTGGCAAACACTATTCATAATAGCCAAGGGGTAGAATCAACCTGACATCTGCCAATTAAAAGCAAATGTGGCAAATCAAACAATGGAATATTATTTAACCCATAAAGGAAAGAGAAGTCTGTTGCACACTACTATGAAGACAAACCTTGAGGACATTAAGTTAAACAAGCCAGTTACCAAAAAATTAATTGATTTAACTTATAAGAACTATCTAAAGCAGCTAGATTCATAGAAACATAAAGTAGTTTCCACCTGGGGGCAAAGGAGTTGCAAAAGTTAATTGCAGAGATTTTTACAGGATAAAAAACATCTGGAGTCTTTTTTGTCCCAACAATGCAACACTAATGAACTATTACTTTAAAGTATTTTAAATGGAGCCAGGTGTGGCGTTGCTTCCTATAATCTTAGCACTTAGGAGGCAGAGGCAGGGGGAGTCCATGAATTTAAAACTAGCTGGGATTCCATAGTTCCAAGACAACCTGAACTACAGAATAAGACTCCATCTCAAAAAACTTCCTAAAGATGGTAACTGTTATGCTTTGTGTGTTTTATCACAAGAAGCCATACATAGTTTAAGCTTATGATAGACTTGAGCTCTGTCATGTATGTGTGCTGAGGTTGCATTAGTTGCTCTACATTATACTTCACACAGCCTGCAAAGTATTGGATTAACTCCACCTTTAAGGGTCTCCCCCTCCCACTGTATCCACAGCTTGTCCATGGCATGCCTTTCCAATACTGAATGCACAATGGATTTATTTCTTGCTTTTTCTCTTCTAAATTTCACTGTGTTGTGATCACTATACTTATATATATACTTATATACTTATCACAGGTAAGAAGTACCTGTGGAAAATGCAAACTTCATGCTCTCTCTCTCTCTCTCTCTCTCTCTCTCTCTCTCTCTCTGTGTGTGTGTGTGTGTGTGTGTGTGTGTGTCTGTCTGTCTGTCTGTCTGTCTGTCTGTCTGTCTCTCCCTCT
The DNA here is from genome assembly GCF_003668045.3 of Cricetulus griseus. Lineage (NCBI taxonomy): Eukaryota > Metazoa > Chordata > Mammalia > Rodentia > Cricetidae > Cricetulus > Cricetulus griseus. Next base: position 18,676,717 of record NC_048604.1, on the reverse strand, counting down.
CTCCTTAATCCTAGCTAGTCTGTGTAAAGCCTCTGGGCAGCAAATGAATACGTCTGTGTTCTTGGTATTGATTCCTCCCAGGTAATCATTATGCTATCTATCACCTCTTTCTTGTTTATCCCCCTGCCAATGCTTATTCAGGCTCATGTCCTTGTCAATTTTCTTTGTAATCCACCTCTTCTTTAATTATGCCATTGCATTTTTCAGAGCTCTAATTTATTCTGTCTTCCTGATCCTGAAGAGCCCTGAACAATTTATTTCCTATTTCAGAGGTGGAAGAGGATTGTGTGAAATTATCTAGAAATGTGTTTCTGAGTTAGAGACTTTTCTTTAAAAAAATTAGTGGTTGGCCCTGAGCTTCTGGGAACATGAACACGAGAAAAGTTGTGGGTCTTCCATTAAGGCATCTTGCACTCATGCTACGTATTGAATAAGAAAATGCAATATGACAGAATCTACAATAACAACTGTTTTCAATAATAATATAGGCATGTACATGTGTGAGAGCTTACGTTATCTATTCAGTGGCCAGAAAATATTTGCATAGCATTTAACTACTTTAGGCAATCTTATAACCCCCAAGTCACAATCTTCCCATCCTTAAAGAATGTTGTGATCCACAATTTAGGAGAAATGCTGTGTAGACTAACCTCGAACTCTAAATAAATTTCACTGAGTAACATCAAGAGCAGATTAAATGACCTATGCTGAACACCTCTAACATAGGAACTTCCACGGGCTTACAGACATCTGCTTCAGTCAAATGCAGTAACTCCGTTTTTCATTTCTCCAAGCATGCTGTTTCTCTCTCAGCCAATACGAGCAGTTATTTCAAGAAGGTCTATGAGATGAACCCTCATGTTGCAGAGGTGAGCAGCAGGAAGCCAGTTATGGGGATAAGAATGTAGACAGGAGGCCTCACGTCAAATGCTAATCACTGTCACTTCCCATGTTGATGTTGGCCAAGTGTGCTCAGGCTCGATGAGTTTCTTCAACCTTGTTTGACACATGAAAGCTAAAGTCATTGACAAATTGCTATAGAGGTTAACTAATTAGAATTCTGGCTCAGAACTTAAGGCTGAAAAGCTGGAGAATACTTGTACTCCTCTTTTAAATCATCAATAAAGTTGCTAAAGAAGTTTTGTTCCATGCACATGCCTTGGTGAATACCTACTCAAGCTAGAACAAAGTGTGTGCATACTAAGTAATGCATTTACTTTTCAATGTGCTTTATTGAGGTTTTTCTTATTTATATACTTTAATGAAAAATACACTATTAAGATCCCCAATTACCCATGCCATAACCACATACCTAGGCCTGTCTTAGTACAAGCAGCTGTTGCATCAGCCCAGATGGTAAGTGGCCCATACCCCTACTCACTGCGTATAATGTCCCTATACTCCAAGAAGGCCTAGTTTGGATTCAACAGCCTGTGTACAAAGTGAGTGCCCCCAAAGTCTCACCCATCTGTGTTGTCGCCACACTCCAAGACTATATAGTCAGTGCTCTTTTGCTGTGAAGAGACACCTTGACCATGGCAACTCTTATAAAAGAAAGCATTTAATTGGGGCTTGCTCCATTTCAGAGGTTCATTGTCATGGCAGGGAGCATAGTGGCTTGTAGGCAGACAAAGTGCTGGAGAAGGAGCTGAAAGTTCTATATCTGGATCAACAGGCAGCAAGAAGAGAGAGCCACTGGGCCTGGGTTGGGCTTTTGAAAACTCAAAACCCACCCTAAATGACACTTCCTCCAACAAGGCAACACCTCTTAATCCTTTCTAATATTGCTATGTCCTAAGCTTTCAAATAAATGAGCCTATATGGGGGCATTTCTATTCAAACCACCACACAGACTTAATTCAGGTTCCACAAACCAAACTGTCAAGCCAAGCCACAAACCAAACAGATCCTTACCTGGTCCTCATACATTGTTAACTCAGCACAACATCCAGATCTGTACCAGCTCAGGCAAACACACACACATACACACACACACACACACACACACACACACACACACACACACACACACACACACACACACTCTTAGCTACCACTGAACTGGAATCCTCCCTTCCTCCATGGTTAGTTTTTGACCTACCAAATCTTTATATCTGATTTGAAGTCAGCAAACAGAATGAAATGACTACTCAGCAGAGGTAGGCAAGAATCTCACATCAGATATACAATCAACGAAAGAAGTTCACATGCACAGGCCACAGCACAAAAACACAAACAATATCAAAGTCCAAGGCAATATCTCTTCCCCAAACTGACTTGTTCGATAGAAGTGTTCCTTAATGAGAAGAACTTCATGAACCCTAGCACACAAAACTAAAAATGTATCATAAACACGATGAAAGAATTCCAGGAGTTTAAATAAGACATTAGTGCCTAAATAAACTTGAAGAGAACAGGAATAAATTCCTGAGTGAGGTCCAAGGGAAAACCAACATACATATGAATGAAATGACAAAGACAATACAGGATTTAAAATGAATTCAGTAAAAAGATTGAGATTAAGATGGAATTGAAAAAACACAAAAATTCAATTATAGAACACAGGGTAAAGACTTACCTGTAGACTGGATCAGGTAGGAGGTAATTAGAATTTGAAGATAAGCTAGTGGAACTGGACCAATCAAGCAAGGAATATGAAAAAATCCATAAGAGGAATATACTAGAATTATGGACATATTTTAAAGATCAAATATCTATGAACTGCAGGTATAGAAGAAGAATTCTGCCAGGCAGTGGTGGTGCACGCCTTTAATCCCAGCACTTGGGAGGCAGAGGCAGGCGGATCAGCCTGGTCTACAAGGGCTAGTTCCAGGATAGCCTCCAAAGCCACAGAGAAACCCTGTTTTGAAAAAAAAACAAAACAAAACAAAACAAAGGAGTTCCAGGTCACTGACATAGAGCAGATTTTCAATAAAATTATAGAAGATAATTTCCCTAAATTAAAGAAAACCCTACCCACACTGATACAATAAGAATACAGAATGCCATATAGACAGAGCCAGAAAAGAAACTCCAAACAGCATATTACAGTTAAAACACTAAATATATATAACAAAGAGGATTTTAAAACCTGTGAGGGAAAAAAACGTAAGTCACATATAAAGCAAAATATACTGTAATAACAGCTGATTCCAAACAGCAGCAAAATTATCTACCATCATTGAAGGAGAAAGACTTACTTTCCATGATATAAATAGGCCACAGGAATTCATATCCACCACACCAGCCCTACAAAAGAATGCTTGGAAAAATACTTCTAGATATGACAGGGATGCTGTATCCATGAAATCTCAACAGCGGGGTTGCCTAAACAGGACCTATATAATGATACCAATTGACATGCCTCTACACTTAGGTAAAGAGTCAAAGAAGATCAATGGCTTCTGAATGAGGGAGAATCTGTTTTCTCCAGGGACATATTCCCTGAAAGTTTATCCAAGCCCAAGTGATTGTCCTAAATACTTATACATACAAGCAACTGAGGATTAATGGTTGCAGCGTGTGCTCAAAGATGAACTGTGATCAGGGATGGTAAAGTCTCTTTATTCAAGAAAACACCAGGGCAAAACGCAGGCCAGAGCGAGGTTACAGGAACCCAGCAAGCGCAGCCAGAAAAAGGGGCTAGGGTCTTCTGATGCAGCCCTTAAAAAGCTCCCTTAGGTCACACCGGCTTTCCTTCACCACGCCCTTATGGGCGAGTCCCGGATCCACCTGGCATCTGTCCCATGACTATTGGGCGGGGCTAGGGTGTCTCCCTACAAGCAACATTGAATAGACTCAGTAGGTGTGTGTGTGTGTGTGTGTGTGTGTGTGTGTGTGTGTGTGTGTGTGTGTGTGTAAAAGTATACATATGTATGTAACAATGATTGAAGAAGAAAAGGTCAGGAGTTTGAAAGGGACTGGGGAGATCGGAAGGGATAGAAGGAGGGGCAGAAGTCATAGAAATACAACACCCATAAATAAAATTCTCAAAAATAAGCTTTAAGTTAAAAATACTGTATTACTATGCATGTATCAAAATACCATAACAAAGCCTTACTACACCACATAACTGGTATATGCTGAAAACCCCAATACTATAATATTATGATTTTTGGCACAGCAACATTTGTAGCTAGCAGTACGTACCATGAAAACAGCAGTCAGTCATTAGTTGGATATATGATCTTAGGTAACATTCTGCTTGTTTGAGCTTCATTTCCATCATCTGGGACGGGGAGGGGTGATAATGCCTCTTGTCATAAAGGGCTCTTGTAGCTCTGTAATCTCAGAGTATGTTTGCAGTTCAATCTAATGTCATTATACTGGAAATTCCATGACACATATAAAATATTTCTTATGCTTAAAACAATTGCATGATTCAATTCATCAAGTTTTTCAGAATATTTAACTATGCAATTATGTGTTGTATTTGTTTAACTATGTAAAGATATGCTGTATTTATTTATTTATTTATTTTTAAGATTTTATTTATTTATTATGTATACAACATTCTGCCTCCATGTATATCTGCCAACCAGAAGAGGGCACCAGATCTCATTATGGATGGTTGTGAGCCACCATGTGGTTGCTGGAAATTGAACTCAGGACCTCTGGAAGAGCAGTCGGTGCTCTTAACCTCTGAGACATCTCTCCAGCCCTATTTATTTATTTATTTATTTGTTTGTTTGTTTGTTTGTTTGTTTGTTTTTTATTTATTTATTTATTTTGGTTTTTCGAGACAGGGTTTCGAAACTTTGGAGCCTATCTTGGCACTCGCTCTGGAGACCAGGCTGGTCTTGAACTCACAGAGATCCGCCTGCTTCTGCCTCCCGAGTGCTGGGATTAAAGGCGTACACCACCAACGCCCAGCGCTGTATTTGTTTATGTTGCAGAATATCTGTTTAACTATATAAAGATGTGTTGGATTTGTTTAATTATGTAAAGATGTGTTGTTGTTTTACCTTGCCTGACTAAGGCATCTGATTGGTTTAATAAAAAGCTGAACAGCCAATAGCAAGTGAAGAGGTATGAATGGAACTTCCCTGCAGGGAGAGTATATAATAGGAGGAGGAATCTAGACTCGAAAAAAGGTAGAAAGAAGAGAAGCAGAGGGATGCCAGGGGCCTGTCAGACACAGTCTGGCTGACAGCCTAAAGAAAATGCCAGCTACAACCAAGTAACCGTCAAATCATCGTTTTAAACTTGGCACCTATAAAGTAATGGCTTTCGAGCCAATAAATATTGAACTTAGAAAATAAAACCTGACCCTATGTCTGAGACTCTAACACCATTCTCCACCAGAAACAAGTAGGGTGACAAAAAAGCTGGCTGAATTCTGAGGGCAAGGAAGGTACCAGATGAGCCTGGACAAGTTGCTCATACTACAAAGCAATGAAGTGTTTGAAAACATGGGATCTGTCTTGAAGATGCTTCAACTCACCAAATCTATGGAATCTTGGCATCAGAATAAATAATACTTACAAAATATTGTGTGGAAAGTGAAAAGTCTAAAGCTCATTATCAATAATAAACAACAACAGGGAAGGAAAAGTGCTAAGTTATAATGCATTTCTAAATGATTACTGGCAAATATAAGGGAGGTAATAGAGTTAAAAAGACAACATTTAAGGCTGACGACACAGCTTAATATAGAGAAGCACTTGCTGCCAAGCCTGACAACATGAGTTTCATGCTAAGGACAGATGTAACAGAAGGACAGAACTCATCTCCACAAGTTATCCTCTGACTTGCACATGTGCACTATGGAATGCACACAGCATGTGGGCACACACAGACACAGTGCACCATTGCATATACATGAATGAGTGCACATACATACACAAACAAATACTAAATAAATAAAATGTTTAATGTAAGAATGAGAGAAAAGGCAATATTCTACAAGCATTGTAATTGAGATTGAATAAAATAAAATGATGTTAAATGGATGTTAAATCTAGCTAGAAAAATTAATGAAGAGGATATTTACAAGGTAATAAGATATCTTTTCATAAACTGCTCATTATCAGTTGCTGGGAAATATAACAATTACACAATAGAGAAATTGGATAACTATTTTTCTATGTGATCAAAATTAACCCTACTTAATGAGAAGCAATACATGGCATGTACCTTTGATTCTAATACTCCAGGAAGCCTATCTCCCTGCCTGGAATACACCGCTCAAATCTAATCAAGAATGTATCCACATTGTACCTTATTCCGTCATTGTAAAATTTTTCTTTGTAGTTTTTCCCATGCCCGATACAGAGTCAAGTATTGCACTTGGCTATCAAATACCTTTAACCCCCCCTTATCTGGAACATTCCACAAATCTTCATTTTTTATGATATTGACACTCAAACTTGCTTTTTAGAGGCTTCTTAGAGATTTCTTCATTATTAGATATGGGCATTGCATTCCATTACTATTTTTTTATTTTGCCTGTTTGATTATTTTGTTTTGAGTTCTTTATATATTGAGGGCACATGTTTTTTTATGTGGATGTAAGTATTTCATAAGGTTTCAAAGTATATTCTCCTGCCTATGGCTTTCCTCTTCATTCTCTTCAAAAGAAGAAGTTTTTCTGGAGCTGTGAACTGTAGTCTGGTTATCCTTTGCTCTACATCTAATATGCACTGCTAAGTGAGTACATTCTGTGTTTGTCTTTCTGAGTCTGGGTTACCTCACTCAGGATTCTTTTTCTAATTCCGTCCATTTGCTTGGAAATTTCAAGATGTCATTGTTTTTTACATCTGAGTAGTACTCCATTGTGCAAATGTACCACATTTTCTTTATCCATTCTTCTGTTGAGGGACATGTAGGTTGCGTCCAGGTTCTGGCTGTTACAAATAATGTTGCTATGAATTTAGTTGAGCAAATGTCCTTGTGGTATGATTGAACATCCTTTGGGTATATGCCCAAGAGTGGTATCACTGGGTCTTGAGGTAGATTGATTCCTAATTTTCTGACAACTTGCAATACTGATTTCCAAAGTGGCTGTATGAGTTTGTGCTCCCACCAGCAATGGAAGAGTGTTCCCCTTGCTCCACATCCTCTCCAGCATAAGTGTCCTCAGTATTTTTGATCTTAGCCATTTCTGACAGGTGTTTGATGGAATCTCAGAGTTGTTTTGGTTTGCATTTCCCTGCTGATTTGGGATTCTTCTGTTGAGCATTTTCAGTTTAGCTCTGTACTCCATTTTTAAATTGGATTATTTGGTATTTTGGTGTCTAGTTTCTTGAGTTCCTTATGTATTTTAGAGACCAGTCCTTTGTCAGATGTGGGGTTGTTGAAGATCTTTTCCCATTCTGTCGGCTGTCATTTTGTCTTATTGACAATGTCCTTTGCCTTACAGAAGCTTTTTAGTTTCAAGAGGTCCCATTTATTGATTGTTGCTCTCAGTGTCTGTGCTACTAGTATTATATTTAGGAAGTGGTCTCCTGTGCCAATGTGTTCAAGGGTACTTCCCACTTTCTCTTCTATCAGCTAGGTAACAAGGAGAACCTTAAGAGGGACACATGGATTACCCTGGGAAGGGGAATTAGATGAGATCTCCTGGGTAAACTGTGGGTGGGGAGTAAAGGGGAGGGGATAGGAGATGAGAACATGAGGGAAAGGAATGATCAAGCTGGGGGTGGGACAGAGAGGGAGAGCAATGTAAGAGCTATCTTGATAGAGGGAACCATTATGGTGTTAGGGAGAAACCTGGTGCTAGGGAAATTCCCAGGAACCCACAAGGATGACCCTAGCTAATCCTAGGATTGTGGAGAGGGTGCCTGAACTGGCCTTCCCCTGTAATCAGATTGGTGAATACCCCAACTGTCATCATAGAACTGTCATCCAGCAATTGATGGAACCAGATGCAGAGATCCGAAACTAAGCACCAGGCTGAACTCCTGGAATCCAGTCGAAAAGAGAGAGGAGGGACTATATAAGCAAGGGAGGTCAAGATCATGAAGGGGAAATCTACAGAGACTGCTGAACCAAGCTCCTGGAAACTCATGAACACTAGACCAACATCTATGGCGCCTCCATGGGACACAACTGGGCCTTCTGCATGTGGTAGACAGTTATGAACCTTGGACTATCTGAGGGGCCCCTGGCAGTAGGACTAGGATCTATCCATAGTGCATGAGCTAGCTTGTTGGAGACCATACTCTATGAGGGGATGTCATGCTCAATCTTAATGCAGGAGAGAGGGTCTTGGTCCTGCCTCAACTTAATGGACCAGGCTTTATTGACTCCACATGGGAGCCCTTACCCATTGGGAGTAGATGGAGGTAGGCTGAGGGACAGGCAGGGGGTGGGATGATAGGTGGGAGAGAGAACTGTGGTTGGAATGTAAAATGAAATTAAAATAAATAAATAAAATTATAAATTAAAAAAGAGGAAGCTTTTTTATTTGGTGAAATGGCAATATATCCATACTTTACAAACTGTGCTTTGGGGAGTATTATCTAAGAATTCTGTGAGTATGGAGGGTTTTCGTTTTACCTTTTATTTATATACATGCCTAAATTTACCCTTAAATGTTGCAGTATATCAATGTGAATTTATTATGCAGATTAGTTCAACTTGAAAATTTAGAGAGCAGGCACTGAAAATGCTTTCATACCACTTAAGCACTTGCATCTACATAAAGTACATGTATCCACAACATGTAAAGAGCTATCAAATTAAATAATAAAAAAGCAAAACATAAAAATGGTTTTAAAAATAACAGTGAACTAGATACTTGGTTAAAGAACACAAAGAAAATCAGTACATAAGAAGATGACCAATCTTATTGATCACTAAAGAAGTGTATATTGAATTTTAACTGATATTTAAAAGCATGAACTTGTACACAATGTGTGCCATGTAATGTTTCAACATATGCATACATTGAATGATGTTTAAATCAGACTAAATTTATCGTCCATCTCCTCAGTCATCTATTATTTATTCATAATGAAGACATAAATATTGTCCACATTTTTGAGATTAAATAGTTCATATTGTTATGTATTGTTGCCCCACTAGTGCACTGAACACCAGAACCGATTCCTCCTAGTCTATCTAGTGGTGTTTTCGTGCCTACTGATCAGCCAGTTTCTCCCCAGTGTCTTCTTTTCCCCTACTTTCCAAAGCCTCTATATATCCCACTGTACCCTCAACTTTCATGAAAGTAACTCTTATACTGCCGTGATGGTTACTGAAGAGAGGTCTTGTACATGCTAGATAAGTGCTTTACCACTGAGCTACATCCCAAGACCCTGGTATCTACTATTTTTTTTTTACTCCATTGTTTTCTTTCATGTCATATTTGTCTTCTTGAGCCTTACTTTATTGCAGGCCAATCGATTGAAATGACAGTAAGCTATTACTTTGCAACAATAGGAATACAATTTAAAATAATGATTATATCAAGTGTTTGCAAGAATGTAGGAGAATAGGAACTGATGCATATTGCTGGTGGCATATAATTATATAAATATTCTGGAAAATGTCTTGATGATTACTACACTGAGCTACTCCACTTCCAGATACTAACACAAGAGAAAAGAATGCATGTTACCATACAGAGACCCGTATAAGAACATTCAGAGTAGGTTTATTTATATAGTGGAAAACTGTAAACAACCCAAATGCCCACAATTAGAACAGATAAACAAATTTTGTTGTAAATCTATCCAAGCCCTAAAATATTAACTATTAATGCAGGTCCATGCTTTGATGATACCATTTATTTTAAATCCTAAATAGCACAACGGAGTTGGGAATAATAGAAATCAGAATAGTGATTGTCTTGGGTGGATCAAGTGGAACAGTAGGAAGAGGCTTAAAAGTACAGGGAATAACTTTGGGTGTGAACAGCAATTAATATTATCTTAATTGTGGTGGTGAGTGTGTATCTATTCCCAAACTTGTCAGATTATAAGTTCCCTATACAATCTATTGTTCAGTGTATTGATTATGTATAGAACAATTTATAGCTAGCAAATCTCAACTGGGTGTTTTAAAGGTGGCTAGCCTACTGGGGGGAGACATAAAATACCCCTGAAATCAGTGCTTTCTCTAAGAAATTCATCTGAAACATTCTGTGGAATTTTTTTTATCTCCATAAATATTCAACTTGCTAAAGGGTAAGGACTTAAAGAATAGAATATGGTAGGATATTGCATAAACAAGTGTTTATTTTAAGTGTCTGTGTTCTGACTTAAAAATCAAAGTTTGGCAGAATAATGGCAACAGGCAAAGAGAGCAGATCAATTAGGGAGTTATTTCAGAAATTTAAGTATGGAGTTATGAATATAAATGTATGATTTTTAAAAATATCACTTCAGAACAGAAGGAAAAATACCCAAAGAAATAAAGATGTTCCCTGAGTTAAAATTCCGAGCTGAGCAGGCATGAATCTGATGGTCAAGGATGGAACAAAGAAGTTAAAGAAGGAGGAGGAGAGAGTAAAAGGGGTGAAACTTATCCATTCTCTTGGATATATGAAGGCATTTATTAACATTAATTATGAAATAGAAAAATAGCATTTTGAAAGTGGGAAATAATGTTCTGAACCCATGGATTCTAAAACAGCAGTCTTACATAATATTTAGAATCATGGCTGTCTTGGAGCACCTACAACTTATAAATCCATGGCTGTACAAGCAGGTATATACCTCGTAACAAACCAAAGAGAACAATTGATCCTTCTTCCTCTCAAAGATGTAGATTGTAGGGAGAACATAGTCGTTTGGTTGAGAAATCGGAAGGGGTTACATAGAATGAGTTTGGGGCAGGAGACTAAACCACTTCCCTCTGTGTTTTAAATCGAAGTGGAAATTATGTCCTTGGCCTTCAAGGGAACACAGAAATTCTTTTTTATGTCATGATTATTTATGAGCCTCACAATAAGTTTTAGGCTAAATAAAACAGTTGGCTTCCAAGGACCTAGAGCTGAGCCTACTACTATTTATCTAAATGGATGTAGGAGCAAACAACACTTTTCAATTCATTGTCTCTAACCTGTAGATTGGTGAGCTCCCAGAACTCATCAGAGAAATTTTTGGTTGCAGAGGATTAAGGTTAACACAAAAAGTCATGACAGGTCAAGGCGCAAAGGAGAGGTTTTGTGCAGAGTCTTCAGCCACACATGGAACATCTCTATCACATTCCCTGTCTCTAAATTTCAGAGGCCATTGCAAAACAAGGAGTTGAAAGACTTTAAGAGCCAGATGTTGGGAAGAATTGGGGTGAAACAACATCTCCTGAACATGATAGGAACACTGCACTCATAAACTTACAGTAGTTGTGGCTGACTGTGTAAGACATGCACAGGTCCTAGACAGTCCACAGTCTGGCATGAATAGAGGAGGGCTGATTGATGCTAAATAGCTTCTAGGGAAGTGGGACTCTGTTGTCTTTAAGGCTGTGGCTTCTACTAAGTCTACTGCACCCTGGTGAATGGCTCCACATGTACTGAGCATATAGGCAGAACAAATTGGACTCGGTGGGTTATGAAAAGAGAGGACACAAAACAGAGGGGTGGGATGGATCTGGGAGGAATTCAGAGGAATGAGGGGTGAATAAAGTCAAAACAAACTGTATGCACAAGTGAACTTCTCAAAGATGTAAGGCAAAGTTTTAAATAATTTTGTTTTTCTATTTTTATTTTTGGGGCTAGGTATTTAATTTTACTCAATTTTTCATAAAATACATTTTATCATATCCTTTCCCCTCTCCAAATTCCTCCCAGATCCTTCTCCCCAACTCCCTACTCAATATTCTCTCTCTCTCTCTCTCTCTCTCTCTCTCTCTCTCTCTCTCTCTCTTATGAAACAAAAACCCTTAAAAACCAAACAAGCAAACTGTATTTTAAAAATAATAAGACAAAAAATTCCAAAGCAAAAAGCACACAAAATGTAGTTTTTTGTGCTGGCCAACTACTATATTTTGAAAAAAATTCTTGACCTCTATACATATTTTTTTCTCTTCTGAGTATGAAAAGACATATATACTATGGTCAAGTTACAAACTGCAAGGGTTCATTAGCTATCATTGATGATTAGATTACTGTACATATTTATTCAAGTTCCTTAGCTAGGTCACCAATGTTATTATAGCAATGACATGTCATTAGGAGCAACACAATGAAGACAAATGACTGAAGGTCAGGATGGGTGAGCAAAAATCATAATACAGCATTTAATTAAAGTTTTCACTTCATTACATCCAATGAGTGGGGCAAATAGGCAATGGGATATACAGCCATTTGGAAGATGTTAAGCAGAAACTATGGGTTTAAATCTTTTGGTGTGTTCAAACAATGTAAAAGCTTGTAAAAAAAAAAAAAGAATTCCTTTAAGCATGTGCACATTTTTGGGCACAACATAGGTTAAGTTTCATGTCTTTTATGCAGTGTAGATCAGCAAACCAGGCCTTTTTCTAAAACTTCTGGTGATTCATTGAAGTTACCAGGGCATATTGTGGCAACATAAAATCCGAGTGTCTTTAAAGGGGACAAAATAGGAAAAAAAAAAAGACTTGGCTAGCCATTTGAGGAATGGTACCCTAAGTAGGTAAGATGTGTAGGCGTTTATTTACAAGGTTTTGGTGCTTCTAGAGCAAGGAACAATACAGCAACAATTGGTTTCTCTATGTGGATAGCACTAACTGAGTTGGCAGTGGCAGAACTGCAGTAGTCTGTCAAGTACAAGACCAAGTAGATGTGGATGCTGGGAGTGCTGGCTCATGTTTTATGTCAATACTCAGGATGTTGAAGAAGGACAATTGTCAGGTTGAAGACAGCCTAGGCTATGGGGTGAAAACCTGTCTCAACTAAACAAGTCAAACTAACATAAAATGCATGCCAAGCCAAGTGCAAGTAGGAAGGAGGATGAGGGGATGATTATTAAAATATTTAAAACAATGAAAAGATACCAGGTTTTGTCTTTGGATCTTAAAATTCATCTTTCTTGTTACCTTTTCATGTTTAAGTGTCTTCTACAGATAATAGGGATATTGATGTTTGTAGATGACTTAAAAAGACAAAGAGCAAGGCATAGAAGTACAGGCCTCTCATTTCAGCACTTGGGAGACTGAGGAATAAGTATATCATGTTTAAGGCCAGCCTAGACTACATAGTGACAGCCTGTCTCAAAAGCAAACAAAATGGCAAAGAGGATTGAAACCAGACAGAACATGGTGCTAGGGTTCCTGGCTTGTCAGAACAAGGCCAAAGCATCCTACTCCATGTGGGAATAAATAATAATAATGATAACTGATGCAAAAGTAAATAAATATGAAAAGAAAGTAGAAAGAAAGGGACCGGCATTTCATTAAAGCATACCTTCTAAGTTTGCTTTTCAACTCAGAACCCCGGGAAGAGATGACTTATAGAGATATATGCTACACTGGCAGGTGCCACTAACAGGGCAATGACCTAAATGATAGATGTAGTACTGAGGAGACACAAATGTGTCTCCAACCTGATAAGGGGTCCATAAATGTCACCTGATCTAATGGGCTTTTATCAGAATGAAGAGTTTTCAGTTCATGAAATCTAGCTGTGAAAAATGTTGACTCGGTCATAAATGCAATTGCACTGAGCTTAGTTTAACTGCCTGTCACACTATTTCTCTATGCAAGTACAGCCAAGCAAACAAAACCAAACAAGAAAATAAATACACGCAAACAAGGGAGAAAGAGAAATAAAGTAACCAGGTAATTTATTTTCAAGATGACAAGGTCTCAATTATAAGTTCAAAAGCACTTCTAAGATTCCAAAAGAAACAAGCTATGTATTATTTTTTACAGATGCAAAACCTTTGTGACTGTCTGAGAAAATAAAGGCTTTTTTTTAAAGTATGCTGGGAAGCTTGAAAAGAAATCTGCCTTTGGAGACTTATTTTACATTGATTGATTAGTGGAGTATGCACAATCTCTCTCTCTCTCTCTCTCTCTCTCTCTCTCTCTCTCTCTCTCTCCCTCTCTCTCTCTTTGTGTGTGTGTGTGTGTGTGCGCGCGTGCGCGCGCGCGCATGTCCGCGCGTGTGCACGTGTGTGTAGAGCAAAGAGCTATATGCCTTCTATCATTTGGGTCTCTTTGATTGAAGTCCAGTCATCAGGCTTGGTATCAAGTACTCTTACCAACTGAACTATTTCCCCAGCTCCTTACTTGATTTATTTACAACTGATAAAAGGCTCATTGCCTGGAGCCATACTCAGTAGTGGACAGGTCCCAGCAGAGGATGTAAGGAGTTGGCGAGGGAAGGAGGTGAGCCAGGTCATCATGGTCAGAAGAATCTTGCATCCTGAATGTCTAAAGGCAGCCAGAGTGCTTCTTCATTTTATTACAGATACAGATACAGATAATATCATTTTTGTTTTCAGACATGTGTGTGTTTAAATTCCTTTTGTTCATCTTTTAGTCATCATTAATAAACTATGAAAGAATAGAGTTATCATTTCCAATCATTTTCCCTCAAATTTTGACATCATTGATAAACAGAGTCATTATCATTGCTACTCATTAACCCTGTAACCTAATTTTTAAGAATCTAGAGGCATATGACAGCCTGTTCTCAGATTTGTAGCTTTCATGGCTACAAGGACACTAAACCAAAACAAAATCTCTAAGCTAGTCTGGGAAGATTGCTATGTCCCAAGCAGTGTATTATTAACTCTTAATGGTCAGAGTGCCCAATATAAATTCTCAGGCCAAAGCTGTTGCAGATATTATTCAAATTCTGGCATAATAAATGTTCACATTTTATATCTTTATGGAAGGTGTTTATATGTCTAATTCTGGCATTCCATTGTTCCTTGGTCATATGACACCACAGTGGCTCTGCATGTGCTAACTTCTCCGAGAAAGGGAGGTTCTCATATCTCATTCTTTTTTCATCTTCCCACTCCATCTTTGTTAATCATCTGTGTAAGGCTGAGATAACTTCAGCTAATCTAACTTTGTTGCTGTATATGCCACGTAATTGCAATCTGAACTATGGCCAACTCCTCTAGCCCACCAGATCTTGTTGACCTTTTTAAGTTTACTTTATTTTGAATATCTTGTTCCTGTGTAAGTATCAGGATAGGTGTTTCAAGAACGGCTCATAGCCTCATAAAGAGACCTCTGGCTTCTTTATGTGTGTCACAACCTCCAAGGCTTAAAGAAGTCCTTCAAATAGATAAGGATATCTCCCTAAACCCAGGAGAGGTAGTATGTTCAGGACCGTCCTGGGGAAGCTTAGAAACGGTACTCCCTGGAGAAGGCATAAATGATTCATAGGAAAATTTTCATCAATCCACTATACCCAAATTGTACAAATATTAAAAGTCTTCCAAGTATGCAATAGGTGGAAAAGAAAACCAAGGGTGGCATGGCAGCCATCATGCAGCTCAGCTTTGCTGGATGTTTGTCAAGCAGCTGTGCTGGCTTTGTGACTTCTGACATCCCCATCAGATATGGCTGTGCCAACTCATCAACTTTTTTCTTTTAATTTTTTGGAAAACAGGGTCCCACTGAATATAATTGGCTGACTTAGAACCCACTATATAAACCAGACTGGCCTGGAACTCACAGAGATCCTCCTGCCTCTACCTCCTGAGTGCTAGGATTAAAGTTGTGTGCCATCACCATACCTGGTTACCACTCATCAACTTTTGAAATGCCAGTGACCACATCAAGACACTAGAGGAAGGGAGTCTTTAAAGTTCTTTTCTCATCTTTGTCGACTCCTTCTGATTTCTTTCCAACTGTTGCCATGTGAATACACTTCTACTTTCTTTGTCAGTCTTTATTCTAGAATAATCATCTCTTGTCCCTTTTCCCTTCTTTGCTTACCATCTGTGAGTTACCATTTGTGAGAGCCGGGAAGTTTTGAAAGGTAGTATTTGAAGGGTTGTGGATGTAGCTAAGTTAGAGTGTTTGCTTGGTATGCCCAAGGGCCTGGGTTCCATCCCCAGTGCCACATAAACTAGACATGGTTCCATATTCTTGTATCCTTGTCCTGAGAAGAGAGATGGAGAATTAGAATTTCAAGACTATCTTCAGCTACGTATCAAGTTCGAGGCCAACATGGGATTCATGAGATGCTATCTAAAAAACAGCAAAAACACCAAAATCAAAACAATTTCAGAATACAATGTTTGACTGTAACTGAATTTTTAGTGCATAACACTTCATGTAAAGTTGGAATAACATAGTGTAAAGTTTTGTTACCTCCTTTCCCCTCCTTAATAAATCACAAATAAATGCCTAAAAACACAAGACTAGCAAATTCTACATTTGTTCCTTCTCAGGGAGAAAAAGAATGCCTTTTTACATATATGACATTGATTTATCTCTCTTATGGATTGATGGCCAGAAGCAAACATTTTCTGCCCTTGATTTATATAGCCAGGCCTAGGCAGTAATGAGGATAGCAAGATGAAGAGCCAACAGGAAGGCAGGAAAACTTCTGTTCCATTTCCCCATTGTGAGCTTTGTTTCTTTATTAAACTCTTGCCTTCAACATACTTCCTGAGCAATGGAAGAAAAATGCCCTCATTGCCCCTGTCAGAGAACATCATCATTACCTCTCTTGGTGGGAGGGATTCAGCTCCTGCTGGAGCACATAAAGCTTTGGAGCTATAGGAAGATGAAGCTTTTCCTTGTTTTCCTGGTCTTCTTTCCACCTAATCCTCTGGCTCCCCCACATCCTGTTGCTATCTTGCCAGCAATCCCATAAGCCCAGGAACAGTCACATTTACTGCATTCCCACCCTCCATGTGCTTGTTTAGGCTGGGAAGGAAATGTCACACAGGGCTTTGTGAGCAGGAGATACCCAGTTGAAACTGAACATACTCACAAACAACATTTTGTATTTGATGGATGTCTCCCCTACACCCAGCTTCCTTCCTTTCTTAAGATTGTGTGTCCTACAGATTGACTTACTATTTTAACCCAGCCAGTATTCTTAGATATGACTGATGGCTATGAAGCTTAGAATCAGTCTGTGTCCCCTACTGCTCCATTTGAACTCTCCTACTCCGGGGGCAAGGTAAAATACGGTATCATCAATGGAAGGCAAGGAGTTCAATCACCAGAGAATTTTGAGGTTATATGAGACTATTTTGGTCCCTGGGCAATGTTGTCAAGAGGTCATAGAACAACCATAGAGCAATCAGTGGAATGTTTTTAGTGATCAGGATGAAAGATTCCTTGGATATTTGTCCTAGCTCCTGGTCCTCAACCCATTCCATTGCTCAGTTTTCCTGGCATCCAGTTTGTTCATCTTGGTATCCTCATCATGCTTTGTCTTACTATCTTTGTCAGTCCCCAGGCCTGGCTATAAAAATCAACACTGGAAAATGTTTTCTTCTGGTCATCAACCCATAAGGGAAAGAAGAATCAAAGCATGCCTTTCTCTCCCTCGAAACAAATAAACTTTGAATTGGACATTTTATTAGTTTGTATCTTGGCCTGTTCTAGTGACCTCTTGTTTTGGGCATTGATTCTTTTTCTGCCTAGCCTCTGATACCATGGAGTATATCCCTGAGCTGCCCACCCCTTTCCAGACAGCTTTATTCCTGAGTTTGAGACTACTTGAGGAGTTCAAACTACTGGCTCCCAAAACAGAATTGGTGTTTGAAAGGCATGTATGTTTCCTGCCTACAGAGGGTATTACTCTGTGTGTCTGAAGTGAGGCTCAGGAAGCTGAATTTAAATGTGTCATTCGGGTGTTCCTTGACAGATGAGCCCACACTCTGAGAAACAAAAGTCTCACAAAACTCACCAATCTACCCAATCCAATCCTCCCAAAAGGGGATTTCTCAGTAATGTAATTCTACTTGTCTAAGAAAGTGAATCTGCAAGTTTAAACACTGTTTCCAGGGGCCTCTGGAATACTTTTGCCACTGACTATACCTATATGAGCGGGAGGCATGGAAACAGTTTCAGCAGGGTGAAAGTATGACTACATGAATATTTTGAACAAATGTACCCAGCAGCAGTGCAGAGCATAATGTAAGGCCAAAATGGCCTTGTCGCTTCTAGCCATTTCCTGTCTCTTCTTCTTGGATGGTTTATACATTTGAACACTTGGTTCCTAGCTGGTGACACTGATGGGAAAGGTTATGGGACATTGAGGAGATAGGCCCTTGTTAGAGGAAATCCATCTCTGGGGGAAGCCTGTGAGGGTTTATAGCTTGACCTTATTTACTGTTCTCTCTCTGCTTCCTGAGGATGGGTGTGATGTTATCAGCAACTTCCTACACCTGCAGCCAAATATTCCCTGCCTATTGCCATGTCTTCCCTGCCATTGTAGATTCCATCCCTCCGGGTCTATAGACTTAAACAAACCGTTTCTTCCTTCATGTTTGTCAGGGTGTTTTTATCACAGCAGCAGAAAATAAGCTAAAACACCAACTCTAGATAATTTGAATAGTCAATTAATTAGGATGAAATAAAAACAGTTCACATTATGAATGCAGAACTAAGCTGAGAATAAGCCAACAGCATCCAGGGGAGTGATTAAGAACTTCTTAGTACCCTCCCCCTTACCAACTGCAGCAATCGGGAAATAGGGCGCTGCGTATCACCTAGGCAGCAAAGTAGAGTTGAGCCTGTTGACAGGGGCATGGGTGAAGCAAAGCCTGAGAACGTGAGCATGGGCAATCTGGTGCCATTCCTTATCTGTCATATGGTAGTGTGGGCGAGGGAGAGACGCCCTCCTCTGCCCCTCACTGCCGGTGGCAGTTGACAGAGCTGACCCTGAGGTCATGAGAGCAGGAAAGCTGTCTCTGTCACTTAGCAGCTGCAGCATTCAGAAGAATGGCCCCTGCACCTCGAATGGGCAACACAATAGAGCTGGCCCTGATGGTGTAGATATGGGTGAGCTGACCTACAAGGCACGAAAGAAGGAGAAACAGCCCTGTCCTTTGCTCCTTGGTGCATCGGGTGGACTAGCATAGGCTAGTTCAATGCTGGAGAACTCACCAAGGTGGTGAGTATGGGGGAGAGCTGGCAGGCTGATCAACCCTGTAATGGCCCAGGCCCAGAACTAGGGTTTTGACTTGGCCCACCCCATCTGTGATCTGCTAGATAACCTAACAGGGCCAGTCTTGCAGACCCAAAACTTTAGGATCTCCACGACAAGGGCAACAGCACGATAACCAAAAAGAGTTCCAATGAGGGCCCAGCATCGGTAGTAGAAACCCGAGGCCTATAACCAGACCAATGACTCTCTGCAATGAACACTTACAAGTAAAGATGTATGGAATAAAGGGTTTGCTGTGTGATTCACTGTGTTACACTTCAGCTTCCATGAAGAGACTGATTTTTCTTTTTTTCTCTTAAATTTTGTTGGGGGGGTGTTGCAAGGGTAGAGAGCACATCCGAAGGGATGGGGAGATGAATGGGATTGAGATGCATGATTTGAAAACACCAAGAATAAATAAAAAAGAAAGTTTCAAAAAAGAACTCCTTAGAAACTGCCATGGTCTACAACTGAAATATTCTGTATTTCCACCTTGAGGTTTTTTTTCCTCTTACATTTAATATTCTACTGTAAGCCAAATTTGTTATTATGGGTTGTGTACTCACACTTTTAGCAAAGAAACACCAAGATATCATATTATGTACAAAAGATAATTTTTCATGATTAAAATCAAGGTGTTGGATACTCAAAACCCAATAACAACTTATTACAGGGGGTTACAAACATACTATAGGAAACTAACTTAGCTTGTGTTCATTATATGGGTGACCTCATGGACTAGAATGGCCTAATTGGCTCCAGAAGATTTGGAGAAATAAAACAAACTCTCAGAAAGACCTTAAAATGAAAAATAATGAATATATACTGCTGAATTTGTCCTCCAAACAAAGAACGACTCGTATTAGGTATTATCACAACAGAATTTGTATATTCTGGAAGAAAAAAACTTTTCTGTGGGCAATCTCCCTAACAGAATTTAACAATGGAGAGGGTGTTCTTACCTTGCAAGAATATTCACACATGTGGGTCTTCACCATTAGATATTTCAACATCACCAACTCAAATGATGAGGTAGTGATGATGATGGAAGTGTATTTCCAGTCTCAGAGGGAACTGGTAGACCTATATGAAGCCTCTGTAGATTTCCAGCTCTGGAAACCTCCATGACTGACGACAACCAGGAGTGACTTGTTAACAACAGTCCACACCTAAATTCCATATTGGCCATAGACTTTCTATGCTGGCTATAGAATCAAAATAAATAGGATCTGGCATAGCTGGCAAGATTTAGATACCAGTGATGCCAATATAATCTATTTTATTTGCCAGAGCAAGTGGGAGCCACTGTAAGATAAGATTAGTGGTGATCTATTTCAGCAATATTTTTTTATGAATCTTTAGCCCTATAGACAAATCTTTCAAATAGAGGAATTGAGGATTGGGTATAGAATCTACTACCAGTAAACATCTAGACCAAAATACCCCAAAACAAAATAGTTAGTTCTATTCTTTTTCTATGGTGATATGGAAAATAGATAATATATATAATTCACATTTCTTTCTCCCCTAGTGTGAGGAAGAACATGGCAATTTTGAGTAAATTTCTAGTTCATTCTTATCTGAAATTTCCCTTGTTGAATTAATTTGATCTCTTGTCTCTCTTCTCTTATGAGAAAGTAAGTGCCAATAGAGCAGTTTTCGTCACTTTGGTGCACTGCTATATCCATGATACCAAAGACAATGCTTGGAGTATGATAAGCACTCAATGGAATTTGCTCAATGAATGAATAAATGAGTCAGGCATGATAGCACAGGGCTGTAATACCATGTACTTGAAAAGCTATAGCAGGTAAAATTTAAGCACAAGTGCCACATAGGCTATGGAGAGGAAGGAATAAATGAATATAGTAGATATTTTGAAAGATTGGATGACATTCATCAAAAATAAATCAAATATTTGATGGGTGATCAAGGCACAGCTTTCAAATTCAAACAGGAGGGTTTTGCAAATGAGGATACATTGATTTGTACAAGCAACTCATCAGATATTGGTGTGGGGTTTTGTTGCGCAAATTCTAATTGGTCTTAATAACAGAAACTTGGAGGCAGATATCAGGGTAAATGTTGACGGTCAGAGAAGTAAGAGAGCCAGCCACTAGAGAGACCTCTTACCTCTACTGAATCCTCAGAGCAAAGGGGTTGATCCTGTTCCTACATATTCTCAGACTGAAATGCTCAGACTGACCGCCTAGACTGCTTCAGACAAACTACTGCTCAGACTGCTCTGAGCTCCTGTCTCCTCCACCTTATGCTTTTCTCTCTGCCCAGCCATATCCCTTCTTGTCTCCACCTCCCTAGCACTGGGATTAAAGGTGTGTGATCCCAAGTGCTGAGATCAAGATGTGAGCTCCCTTTCTCTTTTAGTCAGATTCAATCTCCTGTAGCCGAACCTGGCCTGAACTCACAGAGATCCATCTGCCTCTGTCTCCTGAGTGTTGGGATTAAAGGTGTGTACCACCACAGCCTGGCCTCTAGGGTTAGCTAGTGTGTCTAGCTTTGCACTCTAATCTTCAGGTAAGCTTTACTTGCTAGATCATAAACAAAATATCACCACAGCTTTTGTTTCATAAGAGTATCACAAAGTCTGGACTTTGAGAACTAGGTCCTCTGATAAATGATTCACCTTAAGCCTGACAAACATTAATTAAATTCATGTGTGTGTTATTTCTACAAGAACATTTACTGATTTCAGAACATTAAAAGGAATTAGACTTGCATTAAATTTCCTTGTATTCTCTTTTACATCTTGCACAGTGTTCTGCATAGAGACATGAATCAGCAAATAGTGCTGGGATGAAGGAATTAGATCCATCTGAACACCAGGTGAATTTAGATTATTGCCCTGGCAATTAAAGTAGAAGGAACTGAGATTCATAGAAATGTTAGTATGCAGTCTCCTGTTTTCATAATTTCCAACTGCTCCCTTCCTCCTTTTATTCCTTTCTTTCATGTTTTCTTCCTTTTAAATGAATTCAAGGATTTTATGACATTAGAACTAGTTTCATGGCAGAGTATTGAGTACTGAGAGTTTGTAAATATTATTGAATGTCATTTCTTTTAGAATAAAGCGAAATAAATAAATTCATAGCAATTATCTCAGACCAGACACTTTAAGAGAAATGAAGATGATACAATATCTGTGTCTTAGCTTCATAATTTACATAATTTTTTACATCAACAACATCCAGTACCAATAAAGAAATGAATAAGTCCAATAGAAATATATATGAAATGTATAAGAAATGATGGTATTGGAATAAAAAAAGTGAAGTTGTGGGGGGAGAAAAAGTTGGTTAAATGTATCATGTAAATAAGGAAGTGGCAAAATAAATATTTCAACATCAATGTCAATGTAGAAGTGACCACATAAGTAGATTTAAAATGCATAGCCCCACAAGCTAAAGACTTTGAAGATATACTACTAAGAGAAAGAACATGAACATAGCTACAGATTGAAGAAAATGAGAGAACTGCTTGAAAACAGACTGTGGTGATATATTGTTTATGATCTAATAAGGCCACTGGAGATCAGCTTGAAAAAAGGTGATATATTATTTATGATTTATTAAAGCTTGCCTGGGGATTCAGAAAGAAAAGTCAGCCTCAAGCTATAGAAACCAGGCAGTGGTGGTATACATCTTTAATCCCAGGACTCAAGAGACAAAGGCAAATGGATCTCTCTGAGTTCAAGGCCCCTAGGGCTACACAATATTAAATCAGTCTAAAAGAGTAACAGAGCTCACACCTTTATTCCCAGCTCTAGAGAAGTATAAAAGATAGGAGCAGGGTCTTCAGTAGTCATCCCTAGAAGTGTCTAGCCACATTGAGGAGAGCATAGCAGTCTGAGTGAATCAAAGGAGCAGTGAAGTCAGGAGCAGTTTGAGGATCGCCCTTTTTTGTCTGAACTGAGGTAGAGCTAAGAGCTAGTGGCCAGCTGCTTTGTTTTTCTGATCTTCAGCTTGAAGCTTGAACCCCAATATCTGTCTCTGGGTCTTTTATTTATCATGCTATACTAGGTCTTATATCAGCAGTGACCATTTCCAGTATGTAAGTGTATTCATTGGGTGGTAGCTTTTCACATTGTCTTATCTAAAATGGAGTCACTGGAATTGAGCACGTGTCCAGTGTGAATGAATCCCTGTGTTCAAACCCTAGCACTGTGAAAGAGAGGGGCAGGGAGAATATGAAGAGCTATGCAACTTCACTGAACAAATATGGGAATCTTCTGGTAGACAGTGGAGGTATAGTAGTAAATAAATAGAACATATCCCCTATTTTCATGGTGTTTCTCTTACAGCTGAGGAGACAGATTTTTCCTCAAACAGGTACATCAGTATGTAATTCCAAATGGGCAGTAAGTACTCTTTTTAATTAGGCAACTGATATATTGCACTTTTTAAAGGGATGCCATGCCACAGTAGTGTAGCTTTATTGAGATATCCTTACTTGATTCTCAGTTAAAAATCTGGAAAAGTTCAGGTTCATATTATGAAAGGAGTCATTTAGAGAACCCTTTCTCTTCCATATTATTATCTCCTAGTGTATCATTTCTTTGGGGGGGGGCTGTTTTGAGACAGGGTTTCTCTGTAGCTTTGGAGGCTGTCCTGGAACTAGCTCTTGTAGACCAGGCTGGTCTTGAACTCACAGAGATTCGCCTGCCTCTGCCTCATGAGTGCTGGGATTAAAGGCGTGCACGACCAACGCACAGCTCAGAGTATGAGTTTTGCTGGCATACTCAGCAAAGGTCTCTAGCATGGTTGCCATCTAAGAAGAGAAGAGAGGAAATCATTTATAAGAACCGTAAACAATTGTTTTTGCACACCTCACTTCTGTTTATAGGCAACTGGAAGAAACTTGTTCACATAATCATGCCGAGTGGTGAGGCAAGCGTGAAGAGTGGCAAGGCAGGAAGCAATGTTTCTAGGAGAAATGGTAGAAAGGGGTTGGGGATAACACCAGCATCCTGTCACACACAAAATATAGAAAAGTAAGAAAGGATGGGCACTAGCCAGGAAGAGAGGTCAGAAAACCCTCTGGAGTTTGGGATGCAGTGATGCTTTTGTTACAATAAGGAGAACCTTGGAAGAGGGTCTTTGCAGATACCGTAAACATTATAGAACTTAACAGAGGAACCTAATCCTTGATTATATAAATGGCTCCAAATTAATCACAGGAGTGCTTCAAATCAGAGAGCTTTCTCTGGCTGCAGAAGAGATCTTTCAGTAATAGAGAGTTCTGCAGCATAGGAGGGATTTGACACACTGTTGCTATTGTGAGTTTGGAAAAGATCCTATGGACCAGTGGGGGATGAGAACCTGAGAGTGGCTCTTAGCTGATAACCAGCAATGAAATGAAACTCCCACTCTCACACCTGTACAGAAATGAGTTCTGAAAACAGCCTGCATGAATCCAGGGGTAGGTTCTCCCACAAACCTTCAGATATGAACATAGCCCTGTGAACATCTGCTTCCTTTCTTATGAAACTTTCAGGCCGAAAAATAAGCTGAGACCACGGACTTCCAAGAAGTTTGTGCCACTGAAAACTATTGAGTTTGTAGTGATTTATTACACAGTGATAGAAAATGTGTATAGATATTAAATCTAAAGTCTGGATATGTGACAGTCAGGCAGAGTCAAAGATGAGAGGAGAGAGACATGCAATAAATAAGTTAGCATGCACAAAGGCTGTATACAGATAGAAATGTGGAAGTGTGAGGACTGGACAGAAGCCATTTTTATCATTTATTTAATCTCTTCAATTTCATTTTACATTCTAATCACAGTTCTTCCACCCTTCCTCCACCCCTCCTCATCTCCCCCCAGCCTCCCCACCGTCCATTCCTCCTCTTGAGTAAGGATTCCCATGAAGAGTAAACAAAGTCTGACACAATAGGTTGGGGTAGGGCCAAGCCCCTCTCCCATTCATTAAGGCTGAGCATAGCATCCTACCATATGGAATGGGCTACAACAAGCTAACTCATGTTCCAGGTTTATATTGTGGTTGTACTGCTGGCGGCCCCTCACATAGTCCAAGCTGACAGAAGCCCTGTTTGCTGGATCATGATAAGAGAAAGGGTCACAACCTGAGCCAGGAAGAAAAGCAGAAGACAGGTCATGAATTATGGTAAAAATCTGGTGTCCTCCCCCCCCCCCGCAAAAAAACAATGTTGATTCTCAAATTCTTGATTATCTAGGTGTCTCTTCTGTTTTATATGGGTGATACCTATCAGCATTTTATGTATTTGAATTGAATGCAAAAACTATTACTCTTTTTTCATTTAAAAACATTTTATATACTATATATTGATCCATGTTTTCCCCTCCCCCAACTCCTCCCAGATCCTCACAATCACCATACCCATCCAACAATATGTTCTCTCTCACTCTTTATCACTCTCAAAAATCCACAAAAATTGAAGTAAAAATTAGTCAAACTACTTTGAGATTCCATCTTACACCTGCCAGATGACTAAGATAAAAAAATCAAGTGACAGCTCTGGCAAGGATGTGGAGCAAAGAGAACACACCTCCATTGCTGGTGGGACTGAAAACTTGTACAGCCAATTTGGAAATCAATATGACAGTTACACAGGAAGACTTGAATATATATACCTCAAGATCCATCTATTCTACTCTTGGACACACACCCAAATCACTCTATATACTATTATAAAGTTACTGGTTCATCCATGTTCATTGCTGCTCTATTCATAATTGCTAGAATTTGGAAACAGCCTAGATGTCCACCAATTGATGAATAGATAATAAAATGTAATGATGCACACAATGGAATATTATTCAGCTATTAAGAAAATTAAATTATAAAATTAACAGGTAAATGGAAATCAAGCCATTAAGTAGTGTTCCTTCATGGTCCCTGCCTCAGATCTTGCTTTACTTCCTGCCCTGACTTCCCTCAGTGATGGAGTGTGATCAGGATGTGAAAACCAAATAAATCCTTTCTCCCCCCAAAAAAACAAAACAAAAAGGTAACAGGTAAATAGATTGAGCTAGAAAAAAATCATCCTGAGAGACAAAAAGACAAATATTGCATATTTTGTCTTATATATGAATGTTAGCTTTTAGGATTTTGGTACCATATGTGCTACAAACTGAATAATCACAAATGTTAGGAACCTACCAGAGTACTAGGGGTGGAAAAAGGAGGGTCTAGCAAGGAAGGGAAAATAGAATGCAGTGTTATGGAGAGATGACGGGGAAAGTAGAATAGGAGGATTAAATAAGGAGGGGCATGGAAGAGAAGGGTAAAGGAGGAAATATGAAGAGAGACAACTAACATTAAAGGTCATTTGAAAAATCGTATGGAAACCTACTGCTGTAGAAGCTTCCTAAAATATATACATATATGAAAGTAATCTAAATGGAGTCAGAAAATAATGTGGAGACAATGCCCTATTGATTGCTTTCTAAAAACCTGATGATAAGGTCCTATTGCTGAAGAAAACTATTTCTGTTCTCAAACATTGAGATGTAGATCTGGTAACCAACAGATTCTTCACCCTTACTGACTAGCATTCATGGTGGTAGAATGTACTTTGCATGCTACCAGAGGAGAAAGGCCATCATCAACGTCATCCAGCTACAAACCCTGTGACCTACAACAGTGATCCACCTGCAAGATATACTGGTGCAATAGTGCAACAAATGATATTGGAATAAGCAACAATTTTGATGCTGGATTTAGGGCCCACTTCATGAGATGGGATTCAAATTTGATATTGCTAAAGTGGCCAATAACATCATGGGCCCTAGGGGAAACCCTACTACTATTATCTGCTAAATAGCAATGAAATGACTCCCAGTGACATTGCTGTACCCATAGATCAGTGCACTGTGACACCCTCATCAGAAAACCTTCTTGCAGTAAATGGTAATTATCAAAGACCCACAACTGGACAACATGAAGAGAATGAGCAAGTTTGGAGCACTCTGTCCTAAATGGGATATCTTCATTAAACCGCTTTCCCCAAGGCTCAGGAATCTATGCAGAATGGGGTGGTGGTGAAAAGATTGTAAGAACCAGAGACTGTGGATGACTCCAAGGAAACAGTGTCTTTCAGGCACAACAGGACAGATACACGTAAGAACTCACAAAGACTGTGGCAGCATGCACAAGACTTATATAGGTTCAAGCCAGAGCAAGTCTCGGCAATGAGAGGTGGAAGTGAATACAGGGTCACATCCATAATCAAGAAGTTATTTGCATTTGATACCGACTATCAAATGGAAAATCACATTGCTTTCTAATGGAGTATCACTGAGTATATCAATCATACATACTCCAAGAGCAGACCACATGCTCCAGAAATATCGACCAACACAAAATGAATTTCATGTTTTGTGGCCTTTTTGGTTTTTTAAGTTAATTTTTACTTAAATTAAAAACAATCCTATTTTACATACCAATCACAGCTCCCTCTCCCTCCTGTCCCTCCACCCTCTCATTTCCCTCCGCCCCCACCAAGCCCCCAGCCTTCCAGTCTTTTTGTTTTATTTTGATATGTTTTTGTCTTACTAGCTTTTTTTGCTTATTTTGATTTACTAGCTTTTAAAATACAACACTGGGGCTAGATTGATAGCTGATTTCATCCAGAGTATTTGCCTTGCAAGCACAAGGATCTGAGTTTAAATCTCAGAATTCACATGAAAGAAAAAGTTGGGCATGACTGTGTACTTATAATGCCAGTGTAGGGCAGGCATAGACAGGTAGTTCCCTTTGGCTCACTGGCCATCCTGCACAGCCAACTTGAAAAGTTCTAGGTCCGCAAGAGACTGTATCACAAAATAAAGGTGGACAGCACATGAGAAATGAAACAAAGGCTGTCCTTTGGCTGCCATACGCACCTATGCAATGTGTGCTTGCATGCACACATAAATGCATAGAAAAATAAAAAATCAAATGCTAGCATTTTTAATTGAAGCTACTTATGTTTTCCAAACCAAAGCAAAAATAGTGAGAAATTAAACCTTGCAAGCAAAAATAGTGAGAAATTAAACCTTGCTTTATGTTTCTGCTTATTTTTAATGTTTGAACAAATCTTAAAATGCTGTGTTCTTATCTCTCTGCATTCAGTGGGTTGTAATTTATTGTTTCTGTTGAAACATACAAAGAAAATTCAGCTACGGAAAGCTACATAATTAGAATGGAAGAGGTCATTTGCCAGATGTCTCAGGTAGTTAGAAACATTCTTCTTGGCTACCACACCAATATTTAAGCAGAGGTGCTTTCTAGAAAGTTAGGCACAATGTTATGTCTGATTGATATTATAGTATACCTAATACCCCAAAACACATTCATTAATATCACCTCTGATAGCCTCAGAAAAGCCTTTTGTTTATGAAATTTGTAAGGCACACAGTTGTGGAGGTAGGTTTTCCAAAACTAATTTGTACTTGAATACACAAATATTTATCATTGGTAAAAAAAAAAAATACTGTAAGGGTTTTTTTCTGAAAATGACAGATAACTTATTTAATTTTAGAAAAAATGTTTACATAATACCCAAGTCTGGTTGTTTCATGTAAAATATTGTTCCATGCAAAAACATGACTACATAGCATACTCACACAGGTATGCTTCTTCTAGGCCACTGTCAGATTTCTGTCTGCAACAGACTGTATTGTGCATTGTTTCAATTTGATAAAACAGAATATTAAAATGTGTGCTTAGAGACCAAGATTTAATAAATCTGAAACGTACTGCTTTATCAAGGGTAATATCATACACAAACAAACTTTTTAAAAAAATACACGCATGGTAGTAATGAATACATTAACAAATTAGAATGGTTGGTTCCATTGCCTTGATTCCTGTCGAGGCAAGAGCAGTGAAAAATACCAAAATATAGCTGGGCATTGGTGGCACACGCCTTTAATTCCATCACTCCGGAGGCAGAGGCAGGTGGATCTCTGTGAGTTTGAGGCCAGCCTGGTCTCCAGAGCCAGTGCCAGGATAGGCCCCAAAGCTACACAGAGAAACCCTGTCTCGAAAAATAAAAAAACACAATATATACAAAAGGCTAAAAATGTCTTTTGATTGTGACTATAGATTTCAGCATTTTCATCCTTTAAGTGGATGGGCAGGAATTAGCCAATCATACGCTGAGAACTTTTATTCACAACAGGGAACTTGAACAGGGATATTAAGCAAGACAGACATAAACAGAATTTAGTGGAGAATTGCAAAGATATTCCAAGCACCCAAGGTTGTACATAATAGTAGTTCATCTGAGATACAGTTGCATTGGGTGCTCAAGAGTCCTCAGTTTCAGTTCATTGTGCATTTACCAAAAGCCTCCCATTAATTTTATTTGGAAAAACAAAGAGCAAATAAGAAAAATTAAAGAATAGTAAGAGTTTCTGGGCGGTGTTGACTCAAACCTTTAATCCCAGTACTGGGGAGGCAGAGTCAGGCTGATCTCTGTGAGTTCAAGACCAGCCTGGTCTACAGAGTGAGTTCCAGGACTGGCCCCATAGCTACAGAGAAACCCTGTCTCGGAAAAAAGAAAAAAGAGTCAACACCGTATAAAAATTTCTATCATGTATTTGGACGTGGTTATCTATATCTGAAACCCTAGCACTGGGGAGGCTGAGATAGGAAAATAAGTATTCAAAGGCCAGTTCTGCATACACAGTGTCACCCTTTCTCAAACAAATAAAATGAAATCTGGGGTCATGACTCACCAGTGTGATCATGAGGGCCCCAGAACCCAGATAGAATTCTGACTCCCAGAACCCATGAATATTCCGGGTGGGCATATCAGTCAGTATTTAATCCTAACTTTGGAAGGAGGAGCCAGGGGGAAACCTGACTAGTAAGACTATCTCTAAGGGCAAACTCTGCATTTGTTTAAGAGAAAAAAGTGGAAGAGTGACTGAGTCCAAGTCTAAAAGGGGAAAGAAAATTCCTGATCCGCAGCCCCTACACAGATCCGGAACAGTTCAGCTCCAAGCCCCAACCCAGTGAAAGAAACACACCCTAGATTTGGGACCCAAGCCAGGGAAAGAGACACTTTATCCCTAAGCCTAGAGACAGAGAAAAACAACCTAACTCCGGAACTACCACCAAAAGAACACACTTGGTCCCTAGATTCGGGACATGTGAAAGAAATTTGCCTAGGCCCTAGAATTGGAGCCAAAAAGCCAAAAAGAACTGTGGAAAGAAACACAGTTTGGCTCTGAAACCAGAGCCATCTCTGCCCCTGACACAAAACCAGCCAATCCTTGAGCAGGGAAAACCGACCAATCCCTGACTAGTAAAGTAGTAACCTCCAGCTTAGGTGTGTGAACTTTCCGGCCCAGGGAAATAGGGAAGTAGTAACCTCTAGTCTAGAGGCAAGACGTTTTCCGGACTAGCCCATGAAGAGACCAATCAGAAACGAGCATCACCTGAGAGACGCCAATCAGAAACAAGTAAACAACTCCAGGCACCCTCGACCTGAGACAACAATGTTGCAATTCCTCCAGGGCAGCCAATCAGCTTAGTCCAGATATCCATACTCAGGGTTTGAGCCAATCCCAAGCCTGTAGCTAGGCAGGTTTGTAGTTCCCCAAGTCCCTCCCTCCTGCATGGTTACTATAGACACTCCCTTTCCTTTCTGCTCTGGGTCTCTTCTGCTCTGTTCCTTGGGACCCGAGTAAACTCGCAATAAAGACTCTGTTTTTGCATAGGAGTCAGTCTGGTAGTGATGATTCGAGTTCCATATTTTGTGCCTAACAGATATAAATAGAATGGGTATCTTTCCCCCATGAGCCTTGAAACATTCAGAATTGAAACATATAGAGAAAGGGGTATAGAGAGATTTTACCCTATAGAAAATCATAAGGTGGCGGGGCTGTGTATTAGGATTGTCTATAAATGAAAGTGCATATGAATATACACAAAGACACAAAAAGTTTTGACTCATACACTGACAAACGCTAAGCATTCTATGATCCACCATCTCCAAGTAGCCTGATGTTCTGCAGAGTCAATAACAGATTGCTGCTTAGGTATACAGGCCTATAATACAGGACTACTAAGGTCAAAGAATATTTCCCAATTCAAGCAGCCAGACAGTTAATTTGCCCTGCCTTTATGCTGTATTTCTATTCAGTCCTCAACAGATTGCATATTGTGTACCTGATGCAGAGTGCCGAGATCTGTGGGGCTCAGACTCAGCCCAGATGTGCTTGGCCCAGGGACTAAGGTGTGAAACAATCAATTGTCACCAACAGTCAACCTGTAGTGGCTCTCAAGATACTGTCTTATGTTGCTGTTGTTTTAAGGATGGAGACACAAATGGGAGCAAGAAAAGTTAAGAAGGCATTGTTATGAAAGAACAGAAGTAAGATTCCCATAGTGGGAAGTGCCCTGAGGTGTTGGTGCTAAGCACTTTGTCTAGGAGAATGTTCGAAAATTTAGAGCAGCAACTGGTAGGAAAATGGTTAATTTGATTAAGATTGGGTAATTCACTGGACATATCGCAGACCAAGTCAATGGGAAGCCCCATGTTTTTGTGTATGTTCCCTTGATCTAACCAGGGAGATGATCACATACTAGTCCCATGCTGCTTATTCCACTGAGGAGACGGGTCACAAATCATATTCATTCTTGTTCATCCTTTCATCATCATGGTTTAGTTTGCCAGTCTTCGGCCCTGGCTAGGTGTGTTAGCCTCTCACCTGGGGGAGGTCTGCCAGCAGTTAACTAAACCATGTTTGCTTTGTTTGGATGTTTATGTGACCTGTTTGTAGTTTTCCATGCACATTTGTATGTACTGCATATGGGGTACTCCTGTCAAAGTTACCAAGATATAGCTGCAGTTTTTAGTTGCTACTTCATTTTTAGCCCCTTGACTGTGGGGACAATCTAAGATGATCTCCTTCCTGGAATAGGTGGAGGGTTCACTAAAAATTATCATTGTGCACAATTGTTAGTGTGCACAGTTGTAATCAGCTGTATTTGTTGTTCAAATATGGGAAAAGACAATGGTGCCTTGCATATGTTCTGGGGGATAGAAACCTAGTCAGAGCCTGCTGAGACTGAACTAGTTGTTTTCCCAGAGCCTTGTCCTTCCTCTAATCTGATCAGCTTGGCTATCTCATACCCAGCTGCAAGCCCTCTTGTTGACCTTCCTCAGTGTTCCTGGTCTTGCCATTTTCACCAGTACATTCATTTTAACCCAAGTAACCATTTGGATACATCTTAATTCCTCTACTTCCCTTGAAAAGGAGCCACAGTGAGAAATAAGACCTAGACTGGCCCAGGTCCAATATTTGGTGACAGTTAAGCTTTTGAAAAACTATTTAAATTGTTTGAAACTCAGTTGTCTCATCTATGTGATGAGTATAGTAATTATACTGATTACACTTAGAGACTCTGAAAACTGTGATAAATGAGTGAGAAGTAGGTAGCTTATAGAAAGCCTGGGTAAGTGTCCCATCATTGCTATCATCTCTGGCTGAGCATTATGCATTTAACTAAGTTAAAAATAATGAAAAGCAGCTCGCATACTCATTTATTTGCTGTGTTGCTAGTCACAACAGTCAAGTCACAGAAGCATTCTAGGTGTGCATCAGTGGATGAATGGGCGAAGAAATGTGGGATATGTACGCAACAGAGTTTTAATCAGTCATAAACAAAATTATGCAGTTGCAGAAAAGTTGATGGAACTGGAGATCAATATTAAGTGAAACTAGCCAGATAGGTACATTTTGGTCTGATTTTGCTGGCAAGACTATATTCTCTCTCTCTCTCTCTCTCTCTCTCTCTCTCTCTCTCTCTCTCTCTCTCATTCTCCTTGCCCTAATGATTCAGTGATCAAAGCATTACTACACATCCTCACTGCCCCATACATGGCATTACACAAAGGGTAATGTTTTCCACATACTAGACAAGAGCAGAGGGGAAATACATATGACTCTAACTGTAAAGTTCAGAAATTATTTTAGAGTAGTTGTTTTGTTGAAGGTATCATATTCTGTCGTGAAAACAAATCCTTTGATTTATAAGGAAATGTCTAGTTAGAATTTTAATATGGGATTCTCCCATTTATGAACTCAGTAGCCTAATATTGTTTAAAATGTATTAGAAGGGAATATATATATATATATATATATATATATATATATATATATATATATATGAGGTTTCACCACGTGGCATTATGGAAGCAGGGCATATAATCTATATAATCTGCAGGAATTAGAAAGTAATGGAAACTTTCACAGTATTAGTTCCTGGAAGTACTCAAGCCACCCACAATCTTTTCCATATAACTCATCTTTTTTTCTCATCTTAAAACAATACTTAACAAGAACTGTAGACTTACAGACTCTTAGACTAATGTATAGTTCATTTGTAAAACACATTTTTTTTGGTTTTTCAAGACAGGGTTTCTATGTAGTTTTGGAGCCTATCCTTGCACTCTGGAGACCAGGCTGGCCGCGAACTCACAGAGATCCGCCTGCCTCTGCCTCCTGAGTGCTGGGATTAAAGGTGTGCGCCACCAACGCCCAGCTTGTAAAACACATTTCAACATAAAATTAGATGTGAAAGTATGGAAGGAGTGTTTTTTGTCAGTTTTGAGTTTATCTAATTTTATAGTCCTATCAAGATTCTATCTACAAATCATTCTGTAGACATGCACCTGGTGGCACACGGTGCAGCCTGAACTTCACTGGTGTTTGATGTGAAAAGAGAGCCATGTGCTTTAGAATATTCTTGGCTTACTTTATACTAGGCTGTCAAACTCTAAAACAAGCAATTAATCATCATTCACTTGATAGGGAAGGTTGTGTTTCATATTCACAAATATAAAGGATATAATCCATGTCTGTGCTTGACAAAACTTGCCAAGATCTCCCTTAGGCAGTTTCTACAAATAAAGTTTGCTATTGTTTCATAAACATAAAAACTAGACTAACAGAAAAGAGAAATCTCCCCTCTTCCTCTTCTTCCTACTTTTTCTTCTCCCCTTCCCCTCTTTCTCCTCCTACTCCTCATCTTCCTCTTCATCATACTTTTTACCTTAGTTTTGAGACTGAGTCTTGCCATGTAGCTCAGAATAGACAAGAACTGGAGATCCTCCTGCCTCTGCCTCCTGAGTGTTAGAGTTGCAAGTGTATGCCACCATGCCTGGCCAGAAAGCAATCTTAAACTCACAGAAGTAACTTCTTTATTGTGGTAAAAAAATGAAGGAAATGGAGCCCCAAAGTGGGCTTAGTTTGTCCAAAAATACAGAATAAGCTACAAAGCCGTAGAGATGAGCCCCAGAGCACAGCCACCATCTCATGTCAGTATTCACTTATGAATGGAACTCTATAAATTTATAAATGGGATAACCCATGATGCAACACTGAAAACTAGCAAGAGATGAAAATAGTTTTATAGCTAATAATATGTCCCATAAATTTTCTTCCATAGAAATAAAAATAGAATCATTTTATAACACATTTGCTAAGCAACAACCACCAGAGTGTTGCTGAAGACTTAGAGATAGATGAAAAATATCTCTGATAATTTCTTTAAAATGACTGACTAGTTTGGTCATTCTCTGTAGGCTCAGCAAGTTTGCTGAAGCACACTGAACCATATTTTTAGTAGATTTTATTTAAATTCGAAACAATCTTATTTTACATATCAATCCCAGTTCACTCTCCCTCCCATCCTCCCATGTCTCCCACCAGTCGCCCCATTCCATCCTCCATCCACTCCTCAGGGAGGGTGAGGCCTTCCATGAGGGAATCATCAAAATCTGTCAAGTCATTTGAGGCAGGACCTAGTCCCTCCCCTGTGTATCTAGGCTAAGAGAGTATCCCTCCATGGAAAATTGGCCTCCAAAGTCCATTCATGCATTAGGGATACATTCTGGTTCCACTGTCAGAGGCCCCATAAACTGCCCAGTG
Source organism: Cricetulus griseus (assembly GCF_003668045.3). NCBI lineage: Eukaryota > Metazoa > Chordata > Mammalia > Rodentia > Cricetidae > Cricetulus > Cricetulus griseus. Next base: position 18,641,787 of record NC_048604.1, on the reverse strand, counting down.
CTCCTATCTGACACCCACATTTGGGGTGGGGGGGCTAGTTTGGTCCTATGTTGGTTCTGCACCTGTTGGACTGGGGTCCATGAGTTTCCATTTGCTTGGGTCAGGTGTTTCTGCGGGTTTTCCCAGTGTGGTCTGGACGCCTTGGTTCATCACTCCTCCCTCTCTGAAACTGGATTCCAGATGTTTGGCTCAGTGCTTAGTTGTGAGTGTCTGCTTCTGCTTCCATCAGCTACTGGATGAAGGTTCTAGGGTAGCATTTAAGGTAGGAATCAATCTCATTATAGGGAAAGGGCATTTAAGATAGCCTCTCCACTATTGCTTAGATTCCTAGTTGAGGTCATCCTTGTGGATCTCTGTACAATTCCCTAGTGCCAGATTTCTCTTTAAACCTATACTGGCTCCCTCTGTAGATGTGTCTCTTTTTGCTCTCCTCTATTCATCTCCCCACTCAATGTCCTGATTCCTCATGTTCTCCTCCCCTCCTCTTCTCCCCTCCTCTTTCATCTAAATCTCCCTCCCTCTCCCTATGCTCCCCATTTGTTCAGGGGCTCTTGTCCCTTTCCCCTTCACTAGGGGACTGTGTATGCCTCTCCTACTGTCCTCCTTGGTCCTTAGCTTCTCTGGAAGTGTGGAATGTAGGCTCTTAATCCTTTGCTCTATGGCTAATAATGATATATGAGTGAGTGTATACCATGTTTGTCTTCCTGTGACGGGGTTACCTCACTTAGGATGGTATCTTCCATTCAAGATTCCATTGATTATTTTCCCGCTGAGTAGTACTCCATTGTATAAATGTACCACATTTTCTCCATCCATTCTTCAGTTGAGGGGCATCTAAGCTGCTTCCAGGTTCTGACTATTACAAATAATGCTGCTATGAACATCATTGAACAACAGATGTCCTTGTTATATGAATGTGCTTCTTTTGGGTATATGCCTAGGAGTGGAATTACTGGATCTTGTGGTAGACTGATTCCCATTTTCTTGAGGAATCGCCATACTGATTTCTAAAGTGGCTGTACAAGTTGTCACTCCCACCAGCAGTGGAGGAGTGTTCCCCTTTCTCCACATCCTCTTCAGCATAAACTGTCATTCTTGTTTTTTTTTTATTTTAGCCACTCTGACAGGTGTAAGTTGCTATCTCAGAGTTGTTTTGATTTGCATTTCCCTGATGGCTAAGGGTGTTGAGTGCTTTCTTATGTGTCTTTCAGCCATTTTACATTCCTTTATTGAGAATTTTGTTCCATTTTTTATTTGAATTAGAAACAAGATTGTTTTATATGTCAATTCCGGTTCCCTCTCCCTCCTCTCCTCCCCTACCACCCCCCAACTAAAACCTACCTATCACATAACCTTTCTGCTCCCCAGGGAGGGCGAGGCCTTCCATAGGGGGTCTTCAGGTTCTGTCATATCCTTTGGGACAAGGCTTAGGCCCACTCCTGTGTGTCTAGGCTCAGGGAGTATCCCTTTATATGGAATGGGCTCCCAAAGTCCACACCTATGCTAGGGATAAGTACTGATCTATTACAGCAGGCCCCATGGATTTCCGAGGTCACCTCATTTGCAACCACATTCCTGGAGTCTGGATCAGTCCCATGCTGGTTTTCCAGCTATCAGTCTGGGGACCAAGGGCTCCCCGTTGTTCAGGTCAGATATTTCTGTGGGTTTCACCAGCCTTAACTTATTTGAGGTCTTTGATCAATTTGGACTTAAGTTTTGTGCTGGTGATAGATATGGATCTACGTGTAATCTTCTACATGTCGGCATCAGTTATGTCAGCACCATTTGTTGAAGATGCTTTCTTTTTTCCATTGTATAACTTCAGCTTCTTTGTTAAAGATCAGGTGTTCATAGGTGTGTGGGTTAATATCAGGGTCTTCCTGTTTTCAGGACTTTAGCTCTTTAGCACTGCTTGAAGTCAGGGCTGGTGATGACTCAGGAAGTTCTTTTATTGTACCGATTGGCTATCCTAGGTCTTTTGTTCTTCCAGATGAAGTTGAGTATTGTCCTTTCAAAGTCTGTGAAGAATTGTGCTGGGATTTTCATGGGGATTGCATTGAATCTGTAGATTGCTTTTGGCAAGATTGCCATTTTTACTGTGTTGATCCTACCTATCCAAGAGCATGGGGGATCTTTCCATTTTCTGGTATCTTCTTTAATTTCTTTCTTTAATGACTCAAAGTTCTTGTCATACAGGTCTTTCACCTGCTTGGTTTGAGTTACCACAAGATATTTTATGTTGTTTGTGGCTATTGTAAAGGGTGATGTTTCTCTGATTTCGTTCTCAGCCCCTTTATTGTCTATACATAGTAGGGCTACTGATTTTTCTTTAGTTAATCTTGTATCATGTCACTTTGCTGAAGGTGTTTATCAGATGTAGGAGTTCCCTGGTAGAATTTTCAGGTCACTTATGTAAACTATCATATCATCTGCAAATAATGAAAGTTTGACCTTTCCAATTCGTATTTCCTTGGTCTCCTTTTTGTCTTATTCCTCTATCTAGAACTTCAAATACAATATTGAAGAGATATGGAGAGATTGGACAACCTTGTCTTGTTCCTGGTTTTAGAGGACTTGCTTTGAAGTTTCTCTCCATTTAGTTTGATGTTGGCTGTTGGTTTACTGTATATTGCTTTTATTGTGTTTATGTATGTTCCTGTTATCCCTGATCTCTCTAAGACCTTTTTCCATGAAGAGTTGTTGGATTTTTTCAAAGGCTTTTTTAGCTTCTAGTGAGATGATCATTTTTTTCTTTTGCACTTTGTTTATATGTTGGATTACATTGATGGATTTTTGTATTCTAAATCACTCCTGCATCCCTTAGATGAAGCCTACTTGATCATGGTGGATGATTTCTCTGATGTGTTCTTGGATTCAATTTGCCAGTATTTTATTGAATATTTTTGCATGAATGTTCATGAGGGATATTGGTCTGTAGTTCTCTTTCTTAGTTGTGTCTTTGTGTGACTTAGGTAACAAGGAAATTATAGCCTCATAAAAAGAGTTTGGCAATGAACCTTCTGCTTCTATTACGTGGAACAATTTGAGGGGTATTGGTATTAGTTCTTCTTTGAATTTCTGGTAGAAGTCTGCACTGAAACCATCTGGCCCTGGGCTTTTTTTTGTTGTTGTTATGAGACTCTTGATGACTGTTTCTATTTCGTTAGGGGTTATAGTTCTATTTAAATTGCTTATCTGTTCTTGATTTAATTTTGGTAAGTGATATTTATCCAGAAAATTGTCCATTTCCTTTATATTTTCCAATTTTGAGGAGTACAGGTTTTCAAAGTATGACCTGATGGTTCTCTGGATTTCCTCAGTGTCTGTTGTTATATTCCCATTTTCATTTCGATTTTGTTAATTTTCATGTTCTCTCTCTGCTTTTTAGTTAGGTTGGGTAAAGGTTTGTCTATCCTGTTGATTTTCTCAAAGAACCAACTCTTTGTTTCATTGATTCTTTGTATTGTTTTCTTTGTTTCTACTTTATTGATTTCAGCCCTCAATTTGATTATTTCCTGGTATCTACTCCTCCTGGGTAAATTTGCTTCCTTTTGTTCTAGAGCTTTGAGGTGTTCTGTTAATTCTCTAGTGTGGCTATTCTCCAGTTTCTTCATGTGGGCACTCAGTGCTATGAAGTTTCCTCCTAACACTACTTTCAGAGTGTCCCATAGGCTTGGGTATGATGTGTCTTCTTTCTCATTGAATTCTAGGAAATCTTTGATTTCTTTCTTTATTTCTTCCTTTACCCAGGAGTGATGAAGTTTAGCATTGTTCAATTTCCATTCGTTTGTGGGGTTTCTGCAATTTGCGTTTTTGTTGAATTCTGATTTTAAGCCATGGTGATTGGAGAAGATACAGGGGGTTATTCCAATTTTATGTATCTGTTGAGGTTTGCTTTATTGCTGAGTATGTGGATGAATTTAGAGAAGGTTCCATGTGGTGCTGAGAAGAAGGTATATTCTTTTGTGTTTGGATGGAAAGTTCTATAGATGTCTGTTAATCCCAATTGAGCCATAACTTCTGTTAGTTCCTTTGTTTCTTTGTTAAGTTCCTGTCTGGTAGTCCTGTCCAGTGGTGAGAATGGGGTGTTGAAGTCTCCCACTATAAGTGTGTGGGGTTTGATGTGTGATATGAGTTTTAGTAATGTTTGTTTTACGAATGTGGATGCCTATGTATTTGGTACATAGATGTTCAGAATTGAGACTTCATCTTGATGGGTTTTACCTGTGATGAATATGCGTGACCTTCTTCATCTCTTTTGATTGATTTTAGTTTGAAGTCTAATTTATTAGATATTAGGATTGCTACCCCTGCTTGTTGGGTCCATTTGATTGGAAAATCTTTTCCCAACCCTTAACTATGAGGTAATGTTTGTCTTTGAAGTTGAGATGTGTTTCTTGCATGCATCATTAGGAAGGATTTTGTCTTCACAGCCAATCTGTTAGCCTTTGTCTTTTTATAGGTGAGTTAAGACCATTGATATTGAAGGATATTAATGACCATTCATTGTTGATTCTTGTTTGTTTTGGATTTGTTTTTAGTGGCAGTATTGTGTGTGAGTTTTCCCCTTATTTCTGGCTTCTGGTAAAGTGGGAAAATCTATTGCTTATGTTTTGTGAATGTAATTCACTTCCTTGGGTTGGTGTTTTTCTTCCAGAACTTTCTGCAGGGCTGGATTTGCATTGTGAAAATCTGGTTTTGTCATGGAGTATCTTGTTTTCTCAATCCATAGTAATTGAGAGTTTTACTGGGTATAGTATTCTGGGCTGGCATCCGTGGTCTCTTAGCATCTATCCAGGACCTTCTGGCTTTCAGAGTTTCCATGGAGAAATCGGGTTTAATTCTTATAGGTCTGTCTTTATATGTTATGTGGCCGTTTTCCTTCGCTGCTCTTAATATTCTTTGTTTATTCTCTGTTTGGTGTTTTCATTATTATATGGTGAGGGGACATTTTTTTGGTCCAGTCTATTTCTTGTTCAGTAAGCTTCTTGCACTTTCATAGGCATGTCCTTTTTCAGGTTCGGAAAGTTTTCTTCTATGATTTTGATGAATATGTTTTCTGCACCTTTGAGCTGGGCTTCTTTGCCTTCTTCTATACCTATTATTCTGAGGTTTGGTCTTTTCATGGTGTCTCATATTTCCTGGATATTTCGTGTTAGGGATTAGTTGAACTTAAGATTTTCTTTGGTTGATGAATCTATTTATCCTAGTGTATCTTCAACTCCTGAGATTCTCTCTTCAATCTCTTGTATTATGTTGGTTATGCTTGCATCTGAAGTTCCTGATTATTTACTCAGCTTTTCTATTTCCAGCAATCCCTCAGTTTGTGTTTTCTTTATTGTCTCTATTTCAGGTTTCAGGTCTTGAACTGTTTGAATTGTTTCCTTCATCTGTTTGATTGTTTTTTCTTGGCTTTCCTTGCTTTAAGAGAGTTGTTGATTTCTTTCATTTTTGTTTGTTTTTTCTCCCATTTATTTTTTTTCAACTTTTTTTTTAATTTGAATTAGAAACAGGATTGATTTACATGACAGTCCCAGTTCCCTTCTCCCACCCGTCCTCGCCTATCACCCCCCCCTAACTAAAACCCTATCTATCACATATCCTTTCTGCTCTCCCTGGATGGTGAGGCCTTCCATAGGGTGTCATGAAAGTCTATCATATCCTTTGGGATAGGGCCTAGGGCCACCCCCATGTGTCTTGGCTCAGGGAGTATCCCTCCATGTGGAATGTCTCCCATTTCTTTAAGGTATTTTCAACCTTTAAGGTATTTGACAGCCTCTATCATTTTCATGAAGTTGTTTTTAAGGTCATTCTCTTCTGCTTCACTTGCATTGGGATGTTCAGGTCTTGCTGGTGTGGAGTCCCTAGACTCTGGTGTTGTCATATTAGTCTTTCTATTCTTGCATGTGTTCTTATACTGTCGTCTTCCCGTCTTTCCTTCAAGTGGGCATAGGTGGGGTCTCTCCCTCTCCTGGTGGGTATGGGTTTAAGGCTCTATCCGCTCCTCTCTCCTGAATGGTGCAGGGGCAACACAGGAATGGCGGCTGATGTAGGATGTTTTGTTCTGCCTCCAGGTCTCCCCCTCTCCCTCCTCTCTCTCTACTGGAAGGTGGAGGGGCAAGACAGGAATAGCGGCCAATGCTAGCTGCTTTATACTGCCTCCAGGTCCCTCTGTGGTATTCGGTGGCAGGAATGGTCTCCTGAACAATATTTTCTTAGTTGGTCATTGACTTTGAGTTCTCAGTTTTATTTTCTTAATAATTACATAAAGAGGAAACATAAACCTTGAAAGATGGTAGATTACCACACCAAATTATTTGCAATTAATTGCAATAATGAGAAATATGATGGAGCCACTTTGCTCATTATATTCTCAGGATGAGCTTTAATAAGCTCTAGGGACATTCTAAATTCAAATATAGATTTAAATATTCAGTGTAACAAAAATATCATATTCTGTACTTTATGGCATACTAGCTCGTTGCCAGATATAAACTCTTCAGGTAAGGGGCTAAAGAAGCAGCTTTGTGTGTAATAGTACTTGCTGTGAATGCAAGAGAACACCAGTTCAAATCCTTAGCATCCACATAAAGGCATGGCTGCATATGCTTATAACATAAGCATTGTGGGGTAGAGACAGGTGGAACCCAGTAGCTCATTGGCCAGCCCGCTTTGTTGAAATGATAAGCTTCTGGCTCAGTGAGAGACCCTGTCTCAGAAAATAAGGTGAAGAATGACAGACAAAGATCTTTGGTTTCCACGTGAACCTGCACACACATGTGTGCCTGCACCGCATCTCTCTCTCTCTCTCTCTCTCTCTCTCTCTCTCTCTCTCTCTCTCTCTCTCACACACACACACACACACACACACACAATTTTCAAGTAGTACGAAAATTCCTTATACATATATTCTTGGCATGCTATAATATTTTGCAAAATAATTGAAAATTTCATTTGCAGGTATATCAATATTAAAGTAGAATGAAACATTAGACATGAGAATCACAGGTAATTTTTTCTAGAAGAGAAAATGCTGTTGGGTATACGTGGAAATACTGGGTTACATGTCATATTTTCCAGAATGATGATTTACTCATGGGGGATGTCCTTCTGTACATATGTTTCTCTTATTGGTTGATGAATAAAACACTGTTTGGCCAATGGAGGCAGGAAGAAAGTTGGGGCTAGGTGATGAAGAGAATTCTAAGACAGGAGGTGGAGAGAGACTGGAAGAGGTGCCATGGAGGGACCCAGGAGGATGGGAAACACCAAGTGTTCTCTGGTAAGATAAGGCCATGTAGAAATACATAGATTCGTTGTTATGGGTTAATAATTAAGACAGAGCTAGCCAATAAGAATCCCTAGCCATTGACCAACAGTTTAATAATTAATAGAAGTCACTGTGTGTTTATTTGGGGCTAAAGTGGGCAAGTCAGGATAAGAAACTCCAGCAACAGTTTATTTTCTTAAAAATTTAAAATGAATAGACATTTCCTTTTTTATTGACATTTCAGTGAAAACATAACATATAGGCATAGAAAAGGGAGAAAGAATTATTCAATAAATGATACTGGAACACATGACAAGTCATTTCCTGGGAAAATTAACTTAGGTAATATCTGATGCCTTAAAGTAATAAAAGGCAAGATTTCCATAAAATTTAAACACTAAAAATATTAGAACCCAGAGATATTTAATTTTTATAATCTTAGAATGGAAAATGCTTTCCCAATAATAGTGTAGAAGTGAGAATCTATAAATGATTGATAGACATAAATACGTAAGTATTTTAAATATTTATGTATTCTGAAACACTGCAGTTGAAGTAAAAAGTCAACACAAAATATGAGAAATTGTTGTTTTATATATTTCATAAAATAACATTACATATAATAAGACAATAGTATATATAACACAGAGAGCATTCTAACATAATCAAATGAGTATCATCATAGAAAAGTATTGAAACAGCACAAATAGTGATTCGCTAAGGAAGTTATGAAGTGAAATACACTAAAATAAAGACAAACCAGTAAAGCTTGTCAATCTACACACCTTGGTGGTTTTAGTCTACTTTTGTTTTCCTTTCAACATTATATTATTTTTTAAAAGTGATATGTGTGTGTACATGTGCAAAAGTGAAATGCAGATGAGCCTGAAGGCCAGAAGAAGGCATGAGATCAGATCCCTTGTAGCAGCAGTTACAGGCAATGTGAGCTGCCTAATATCAATTCTGGAAACTGAGCCTGGCCCTCTGCAAGAGCAGTATGTGCTACTAAACAGTCTACTATTTCTTTAGCCTCCTCCTTTCAACTTCATACTGGAACAATTTCCAAATACATGAATATTGAGAGAATGATATCAAGTTGGTATGACTGCAGTATACTCAGCACTTTGATTTAACAATCTAAATAATCATATTTCAATGAATTCTTTCTCTAAATATTTCCTAGTTCTAAATACATAAATACATGTGCTTACCAAGATGGCATGCCATACATAAATACAATGGAATATGATTCATTTTTTAATTAGAAATAATTCTCACAGATTAGAAAATTTAAAAGAAATGAATAAATGTCTTTGTACATCAGGTCTAACAAAATTAAACCAAGAGGATATAAACAGTTAAAATAGATTTATTTTAAACAATGATATTGGTGCAGTAATAAATAATCCTCCAACTGAAAACAAAACAAAACAAAAATGCCCAGGCTCAGATGGAGTCCATGCTGAATTCCATCAGACATCAAAGAAGAAAAATACCAATGCTTATCAAAATATTCCATGAAACAGAAAGGGAGAATACTACCAAACTCATTTCAGAAACATAATATTATCATATTGTCAAAATCTGATAAACAGGGAGAGAGAGAGAGAGAGAGAGAGAGAGAGAGAGAGAGAGAGAGAGAGAGAGAGATTAGAGACCCACACTCTGAAGAACATGGATAAAAAATTCACAAAGAGGGGCTGGAGAGATGGCTCAGTCATCTTTCAGAGGACCAGAGTTCAAATCCCGGCACTCACATGGCAACTCACGACCAACTGTAACTTCAGTTTCAGAGGATCATATGTGCTTTACTGTCTTCTGTGGGTACAGCATGAACACGATACACAGACATACATGCATGTAAAACACCCATACACAAAATACAAAAATAAATCTTTAAAAAATCTGCTTTTAAAAATTTACATTAAAATGCTTACAAGCCAAATTCAGCCACTCCTCATAAGGATGGCTGACCTTTACTAAATGGACTTCATTCAGGGATGAAAATTGTTTCCACATACACAGATAATGAAATACAAATCAATATGCAAAATTGGTAGCCTTCCTATATACCAAAAACAAGCATGCTGAAAAAACTCAGGAAAATAATCCTGTTTATGGAAATAAAATACTTAGAAAATAAACCTAACCAAGGAAGTAAAAGACTTCTACACTGAAAAAATTTAAAACTTTGAAGAAAGAAATTGAAAAGCCCTAAAATTTGAAAAGATCTCTCAAGCTCATGGGTTGACAGAATTAATGTAGTGAAAATTACTATATTACTAAAATTGATCTTCAAATTCAGTGCAATTTCCATAAAATCCCAATGATATTCTTCTCAAAAACAGAAAGAAAAACTACCTTAACATTCATATAAAAACACAAAAGACTTCAAATAGTCAAAGAAATTCCAAGCAAAAATATAAAACCTAATGTTGGAGGTAGTACAACACCCAATTTCATGTACTCCAGAGCAATACAAAGGCAGCATTGCAGTAGATGAAAACCAGATACAAAGAGCAATGGAGCAGAATTGACGACCCCCAAATAAACTCACCCTCTTAGAGTCACCTGACTTTTTGCAAAGATGCTAAAAACATACACTGGAGAAAAGACAACACCTTCATGTGGTCAAATGAAAATAGATTCCTACCAATTATTCTGTGCAAAATCAGTTCAAAATGGATTAAAAATTGGAATACAGCACTTAAAATTCCAACACTGTCAGAGAAAAACATAGTGAAAGCATGGCAAAATAAAGGCACAGGAGAGAACATTCTGAAAAGGACTCCAATAGTTCAGGAAATAATGCCTAGACTTGACAAATGCGATTGAATGGAATTTAAAAACTTCTACATAGTGAAGGGATCAATTAGTTAAGTGAAGAAATAGCTTATAACATGGAAGAAAACATTTGCTAACTATATATCTAACAGATGATTACTATCTGGAATATACAAAAACAAGAGAGAGAGAGAGAGAGAGAGAGAGAGAGAGAGAGAGAGAGAGAGAGAGAGAGGAAAGAAAGAAAGGAAGGAAGGGAAAGAGAAAGAAAGAAAGAAAGAAAGAAAGAAAGAAAGAAAGAGAAGGAAGGAATATTCTTAAGCCAAACTCAGTCAATAGATAGGCTAAACAAATGTACAGTTCTCAAAAGATGAAATACTAATGGCTAATTAACAATGTTGAAAAATTTCAACATCATTAGCCACCAGCTAAATAAAAATGAAAACTGTACAGAGATTTCATTCACCTCAGTCAGAATGGCTGTCAAGAAAACAAACAACAAATGCTGGTAAAGACGTGGGGGAAAGAGACTTCTTTTTGTTGTTGGGTTTTTAAGACAGGGTCTCTCTGTGTAGCCCTGGCTGTCCTGGAACTTGCTCTGCAAATCAGGCTGGCTTCATCTTCAGAGATCCACCTGCCTCTGCCTCCAAAGTGCTGGGATTAAAGGCACGTGTCACCACCACCACCCAGCTGAAAAGAGAATTCTTATACATTGTTATTGGTCATATAAATTGTTTCAGCTACTGGGAAAATCAGTAGGGATGTTCTTCAAAAAGCTAATCACAGAACTATCATATAACCCAGTCATGCCACTACTGGGTGTACATTCCAAACCAGCACACTACAGAGATGCTGTCTCACCCACATTTATACATTTATGGTGGTGTGATTCACAGTAACCAAATTATGAATTCAACATTGATGTTCTTCAACAAATGGATGCACAAAGAAAATGTATATATACACATAGCGTTTTATTTAGTCATACAGATTGAAATTATGTTTGCTGGAAAATGGATACAACTGGAGATTATCATATTAAGTATAGAGCCAGCTTGAGAAGAAGTGTAACCTGAGTTTCCTTGGCCCGGCATGTCCTGCCGCCATCCTTGGAGCCCTTAAACAAGCACACAAAGACTCTATTCATTATAACGCTGCTGGCCAATGTCTAGGGCTTCTTATTCTTAGCCCATAACTACTAATCTATGTATTTCCACATAGTCTTGGCTCACCAGACTTGCAACTCCTTTGCCTGCTTGCTACATGGTGATGGCTGGCTTGGTGTCTCAGCACAGAAGAGAAGAGAGAAGAGTGATTTCCTGCTTGTCCCAGCTTATGTACTTATTGTGCCCTGCTACGTCACTTCCTGGGATCCCATGACAACTCCTCTTTGCCTACAATTCCCAGAATCCTCCTTGTCTCCTAGTCCCACCTATCTTGCTTCCCTATTGTCCAACAGTGCTTTATTCATCAACCAATAAGACAAACATATACACAGAAGGACATTCCCCATCAGATAAATATTGCATATCTTGTTTCATCTGTTGCTCCTATGTTAAACATAGATACACAAAACAACACACACACAAACACACACACACAAACCACATACTACAGAAAAGAAGAGGGGAAGAAGGGATAAAAGAGAATGCTTAAAAGTGGATTACTTTGCTCTTTGCTCCTATTTATTTTATTTTCTGTTAATGTATATGTTAACATGAAAAATGTGGCTTCTTGTATTCACTTTGAATATAGGGTAAGATCATACAATACTGGTCTAAAAAAGAAAAAAATAGAATGATAAAATAACTCCTTATGCAGCACTCAGGAGGCAGAGGCAGGCAGATCTGTGTGAGTTTGAGGCCAGCCTGATCTAGAGAACAAGTGCCAGGATAGGCTCCAAAGCTACACAGAGAAACCCTGTCTCGAAAAACCAAAAAAAATATTAACTCCTTATGATGTTCTGCTATACTCATAGATCAGAGAGCTGCTCAGCCATCATATTCACAGATGCTTCCTTCTGTGTTATCTGGGAAAAATACAGAGATATGTAGCTAGACATTATGCTGAGTGTGAGAGACCTTGGAACACTCAGTCCTAAATGGGATGTCTTCATCAAATCCTTTTCCTCAGGGATCAAGGAACCCCACAGAAGAGAAGGTGGAGAGTCTAGAGAAGATGGAGTACAGCAAGAAAACAAAGTCCTCTAAATCAAGATGAGCAAAGCTCCTATGAGCCCTCATAGACTGAGGCAGCAAGCACAGGGCCTTCATGAGTCTGCACCAAGTCCTCTGTCATTATACTATGGTTTCCAGTTTGGAGTTCCAGTGCAACTCCCAAGTGTGTGAAAGAGTGGGTCTCTGGTTCTTGTGCCTTTTCTGGGACTCTTTTCCTTCTGTTGGTTTGTCTTGTCCAACTTGCATGTGATTGTCTTTATTTCATCTTATAATTTTGCTATACTTTAAAACTGAATGAGTAAGTGAATGAACGACAACCTTAAGGTTAAAAAATGAATTGTCATTTATGTCTGCCAGGAGAGGGAAATTCAGTTTTCTTCAAGAGTGACACTGGGTATATCAACCACTCATGTTCCAGAGTAGTTGACTAACATATCATAGAATGCACATTTTTTCTTGTTGTTGTTGTTGTTGTGTGTGTGTGTGTGTGTGTGTGTGTGTGTGTGTGTGTGTGTGTGTGTGTGTGTGTGTTTGAGCGTGTGCACGTGCCACACAGGCGCGCACGCGCATGCTTTTATTTGGCTATAGTTTAGTGGTTTTTTTTTTCCTTTTCTGGGTATAGTTTTATTTTGTTTTCTTGGTGTGGGGGGGTTTGGTTGTATTAGATTTTGTTTTGTGAGAAAGACTTCAAGTTGGGTAGGTAGGGAAGAAAAAGGATCTGGAAGGACATTGGAAAGGGGAAGAATGTGATCAAAATATATTTAAATTTAAAATTGTTTTAAATAATAACAAATATAATTTTAAAAAAGAAAAGAAAAATGAAATTTTCTTTTTTTGTTTTTTTTGAGACAGGATTTCTCTGTGGCTTTGGAGGCTGTCCTGGAACTAGCTCTTGTAGATCAGGCTGGTCTCGAACTCACAGAGATCCTCCTGTCTCTGCCTCCAGAGTACCAGGACTAAAAGCATGCGCTGCCACCACCCGGCGAAAAATTCTTATAAATTTCTTTTTAAATTAATTTTATTTAAATTAAAAACAACCTTATTTTACATACCAATCCCAGTTTCCTCTCGCTCTGGTCCTCGTTCTCACATTCCCCCCACCATGCCACCATCCCGCCCCCATCCACTCCTCAGGGAGGGTGAGGCCTCCCATGGGGAATCATCAAAGTCTGTCACATCATTTGATGCCGGGCCTACGTCCGGCTAGGCTGAGAGGGTATCCCTCCATAGGGAATGGGCTCCCAAAGTCCATTCGTGCACTGGTTCCACTGCCAGAGGCCCCATAGACTGCCTAGACCCACCCAATGGACACCCATGTTCAGCGGGCCTGGTTTGGTCTTTTGTCTATTCCCCAGATGTCAGTCTGGGGTCCGTGAGCTCACACTTGTTCAGGTCAGCTGTTCCTGTGGGTTTCCCCAGCATGCTCTTGACCTCTTTGCTCCTCACTCCTCCCTCTCTGAAACTGGATTCCAGGAGTTCAGCTCAGTATTTAGCTGTGGATGTCTGCCTCTGCTTCCATCAGCTTCTGGATGAAGGCTCTAGGATGGCATATAAGGCAGTCATCAATCTCTTTATAAGGGAAGGGCATTTAAGGTAGCCTCTCCATTATTGCTTAAATTCTTAGTTGGGGTCATCCTTGTGGATTCCTGGAGATTTCCCTAGTGCCAGATTTCTTGTTAAGCCAATAATGTCTCCCTCTATCAAGGTAACTCTTTCCTTGTTCTCCTCTGTCCTTCCCCCAACTCAACCTTCCTAATCCCTCATATTCTCCTCCAACCTCCCTTTCTCCCTTCCTCTCTCCTACCTTTCCCTCTCTTCCTCCCTCACCCCCCTGTGTTCCCGATTTACTCAGGAGATCTTGTCCCTTTTCCCACGTATGTCTCTCTTAGGGGCCTCCTTGTTTCCTAGCTTCTCTGGGGTTGTGTATTGTAGGCTAGTTATCCTTTGCTCTATGTCTAATATCCACTTATGAATAAATACACACTATGTTTATCTTTCTGTTTCTGGGTTACCTTACTCAGGATGGTTTCTTCTAGTTCCATCCATTTACCTGTGAATTTCAAGATGTCATTGTATTTTTTTCTGCATTACACATTTCCGTTGCGTAAATGTACCATATTTTCTTTATTCCATTCTTTGGTTGAAGGGCATCTAGGTTGCTTCCAGTTTCTGGCTTTTACAAATAATGCTGCTATGAATATAGTTGAACAGATGTCCTTGTTGTAAGAATGTGCTTCTTTTGGGTATATGCCTAGGAGTGGAATTGCTGGATCTTGTGGTAGAGCCATTCCCATTTTTTTGAGGAGTCGCCATACTGATTTCCAAAGTGGCTGTACAAGTTGTCACTCCCACCAGCAGTGGAGTAGTGTTCCCCTTTCTCCACATCCTCTCAAACATGAACTGTCATTGGTGTTTTTGATTTTAGCTATTCTGACAGGTATAACTGAGGAACTTTTGTAAGGCAAAGGACACATTCAACAAGACAAAACTAAGGCAAGCATCTCTATAGTTTACGTTAGAGATCTGATGTTATATAAACACAACCTTCGGAGTTAAGTATTTCCTCCTTATAACTAAAACTGTAGCTACTTGAAAGATGCTTACTTTGATACCAATATTCTTAGCTCCTTAAGCTATATATGTTTGTAAATAGACCTTGTACCCACCCAGCTAGCTTCTCAATGACCTGATGTTCAACATTGTGTAATCATTACAAGTTTGGGGTAAGAATTCAAGTCACAGTGTGGATTTGGCTGGGACATTTGCTCCCAACACTGAATAATCCCAACTTCCACTTTCTCCCTTATATAGTTAGCTCCTAAGATGTAGAAAATAGTGTTCCTCAAGTTTTTCTTTCACTTGTCTCTCCCCCACTTCAATAATATAATTTATATTGCAGGGAGAACTCAGGGAAAGGTGAAATAGCAAGCCTCCTAGGTGGTGGTGTATATCCAATTCCAAGTCAATAGAATCTGACCTGAGGACATTTCATTCCAAAATTGCACATCATTTCCCAGAATCCCTTCCATCAACTTCTCATTTGACACTTGTGTGAAGCTGCTTGCGATTACTAAGTATCTGACCCGAGCATCAAGTGTTTCAATAACAGTGCAGTATGTTTTTAATCATGTCAAATACTTTAGGTTGAGGATATGTCTTTTTAAAAGCCTTTGTATTATTTGTCTTGAGTCAATTTTTCCCCAAGCCTACACTTTCCAACAAACACAGGGAAATATCAAAAGGAGAAATGCTCACTCCTGAACATTTTCACTAGAGCTTTTGTCCAGTAATTGTCTCCCATGATTTATTAGATAGAAAGCCCTGCACATTTGCTCTGTAAATTGGAGGGTTTATCTCTGAAATTGACTTGTAAACATAGTCTGCAGATCACATTTTATGGGGAAGAAGGAAAAGATGACCACAGAGCAGGGAATTATCTGAACCGGTAGCACAATAGGTACTTAAATTCTCTCAAACTCAAGCATCAAGTGGGTCTACATAATCAAGGTGAAGTGGAAAATTAAAGTAATTTGAGATAATTCAGACTGGCAAAATCTAACCCAAAAAACCTTTCACCTAATTGCATCAATTATCTAATTGAAGCAAATCTTTGTGGATTAGGGCTTGAATTATTCTTATAATTGATTTAATTTTCATTTTGCTTGTGTATGAAAATATACCCACACACAATCTACCTTAAAGCTTCATATTTCACGGCTAGTTAATGCAACTTACATCTGACATAATTTTCACTTGCGGTTTCCTTTTATTGGCATATCCTAACTGTAATATTTCATTGGCATGGTCACCATGCAGCTATGGAAGGAAAGCTGCAACTTTCTACAGTTTAAATTATATATGTAAGTACTGTTTTTCAAAATAAGAAATTAAATATTCCTACACTTCTAACAAGACCTTGTTCATTGATTTATTTTCTTTCCTCCCTCCTTCCCTATCCTCCTCAGACTTTTTTGTTTCTCATGTGTTGGACATTCTACAGAAGTTGGAAATGCTTAGTTGTAGAGCTTATAGTGACAGGAATTTCTTTTCTGTTCAACTCTGCCTATTTAATAGAAGCCTATCAATATATTGTCCCTATGGAACTGGAAAGATTCTACACTACACCAAACCTAAAATTCTCCTCTTAACTAAATTCTCCAAATTGACAGTAAGAGTCCCAGACTTAGATCCTTAGCTCTCTTAACAGAAAAAAAAACATATGCTTCTATTTCCTTCCCATAATACTGGCAAATTAAAAATTTAGCATCATTAAGGCTTATGTGTTTACATGTTGCTGCTAATGGGTACATGAAGATTACTCAATCCAAACAGTATCTAAATCTGAATATCGATCAATGTTTAGTAAAGTTTAGGGTGAGTGGTCTGGGAAGAAATGGTAGAGAAAAGCTGGATAAAATGGAGGAAAGCATAGGCATAAATGGCCAGCACAATGAGGGAACTACAGTTTATAACTACTGTTTTATTCATGAAGATCAATCAGAAAAGAGTTCAAAGACTCTAAGCAAAAAGATACAGTAGACAGAAAGGGAATGACATTGATTTGTTCAAGTCTTGCCAAATACTACACAGTATATAAAAATGTTGGAAGACATAAATATACACAATTTAAAATATTCATAGTTTAAAGGTGTTAAAAGGGGAGGGTGAGGTATGGGGGTCATTTGCTCAATGTATGTTATATACTTGTATGAAAATGTTCCTATGTCACACAATACCATGTGGAATGAATATATACAATGAAAACCATTTAACACATTAGAGAAAAATGATAAAGTAGGATTCTAATTTTCATCAAGAAAAGAAAAATACATAGTTATGGATAATTTCTCAAATGGACTGAAAGTCAGTTGTCAGACATTAACCTAATTAAGCTCTAAAATACGGGATTCAAAATAATTTTAATTGGATTTTTTTGCATCTCATATTTTGATGGCTGTTTATGAAC
Organism: Cricetulus griseus; assembly: GCF_003668045.3. Classification (NCBI taxonomy): domain Eukaryota; kingdom Metazoa; phylum Chordata; class Mammalia; order Rodentia; family Cricetidae; genus Cricetulus; species Cricetulus griseus. The sequence goes on along the minus strand of NC_048604.1, from coordinate 18,624,590 downwards.
TTTCAGAATTCTATAATAAAATTAATTACTTTGTCAACAAACACATGCATGCAGGCACAGATAGCTATAAGAGTTAAGCCATTTACTAAGCACTTAATGAAACTGAGCTAGATCCAGGAGATGGAAAATAGACACAGTTTTTGTCCTTTAAAAGACTTCAGCTTAGTTAAGAAGAGACATGAGTAAGCTAGTAAATTTCAACCTAGGCTGAGAGTATTCTGAAGATGTAATCGAATATAGGGTACTGGGGGTCCACGCAGGATCCATAAGCCAGGCTTTAGTTATAAACATGTAGAATACTACTGAATGAGTATAAGCAAGGGTATAAACACTTTAAGATCATTATGCTTGAAATAAGTGTTAGGGAAAGGGAAGGGTGGCACAAACCAATTCAGGAAGACCAATTGCCAAGTGCTGTAATGGTCCAGACACGAAAAGATGCAATTCACTATGGAGATAATTGATGAATTGAGAAAGCCATTAGGAGAAAAGCTGAACACAAAATTTATGAGGAAATGGATGAAGATTGAGAGAGATACACAAGAGGACTCATTGAATTTTAGATGGAATAACTGCATCCATTGTGGTATCATTCACCACCTAAGACATACAGGCAGAGGAGCAGGTTTGGTACAAGTAAAGAGAATGAATTCAGTTTGGGACTTGAAGAGTATAAGGCAACAGTAGTAATTCATGTGGAGTTCTAGTCTAAGGTTTTTAGCTATAGGAGACTTAGACTTAAGCAGAAACTGGACCAGAGATATTGAGGAATGAATCCTCAGTACATAGCTTATTAAAGCCACTGGGAAAATAACATATTCCCAAGGGGGGATATAGAAGAATTCAGATATGGGGGTCCCAGGAACAAATGAAAGGAATACAATTATATTAGAGGTAGATGCAGAAAGAGGAACCCACAAAAAGGCAAGTGCAACCAGGGAAAGGAAAGGAAAAAATAGTCACATGCTGGAATCAGAGAGACTCTCAATCTGCTAGCAGTTACCTGCATCCTTAAAGAAACATGTTTTCTCTACATTCATTTTCTTGACCTTTATTAAAATAAAACATGGGGAAGTGCTTTCATGTTGTTAGGGCTAAATGGGTAAATGCAAATAAAAAAAAGTTCATGGCATAACACATCACAATGTTAGTCATAAAAGACAATATCTCACTTTACTTATAGCTTTGTTCCGGCAGAGCCAGGAGCTAGTGTGGTTCTGTTTGTTTTCTAAGATCACTCAATAAAACATTACTTATTAATAGCAAATTGCCACTGTGTACAATAGGTCTCTTGAATTTATTCTTCCTCTCTACCTGAAATTTTGTATCAACATCTTCCAACTTTGTCCTTGATCTGGCCTCTGCTAAACATTGGTTTGATCTGTCATTATTAGTCTGAATGCTTCATGCTTCACAAAGGACTAAAATCATTCAATACTTATCTTTCTGTTCCTGGGTTATTTCATTCAAGATAATGTATAGGCTCATGTATATTGTCACAAAAGATGGCATTTCTTTCTTTTAAAGGCTGAATCATATTCCATGTGTGTATGAACCACATATCCATTCATTTAATGATGGGAATTTTGGTTGATTCTGTATCTTGGCTATTATGAATATTGATGAAATGAACATGGAAGAGTTATGTCTTTTCAACATACTGATTTCATGCCTTTGCATCTATGCCTGGGAGTGTGATTGCTGTGTTTGCTTTTGATTTGTCTGATAAAATTCCAAAGATTTTTTTCCAAAATGAGAATAGTCATTTTGTGCAAAAGGATTTTGTCTATATCCTACAAATCTTTATAACAGCTATTCCAGTGCTTGTGAGGTGATATCACATTGTTTTATGATTTCTTTTTATGAGACATGATCTCACTATGTAGCCCGCACTGGCCTCCAACTCACATACTTCCTGTCTCAGCCGTTCAAGTCAGGGAATTACCAGTGTGTGCCAAATACATGCTTCATCTTGGTTTCGATTTGCATTTTCATGATGGATAGTGATGCTGAGCATTGTTCATATGCATGTTTTCCTTCGGTGTCTTAGCAAAAGCCCTTTGCCTCTTTTTAAAATTGGCTAATTAACTTTACATCTAGTATCCATATATAAGTTAGTACCTACCGTGTTTGTCTTTCTGGATCTGGGTTGCCTCACTCAGGATGTTTTTTTCTAGTTCCCGTCCATTTGTCTGCAAAGTTCATGATGTTGTTTTTAACAACTGAGTAATACTCTATTGTTTACATGTACCATATTTTCTTTATTAATTCTTCAGTTGAGGGACATCTATGTGGTTTCCAGTTTTCTGGCACTCATATCTGGCAGCTCACAACCACTGGTAACTCTAGATCCATGAAATATATCATCCTCTTATGTTTTCCTATGACACTGCACTCATGTGCACACATACATACATACATACACACACACACACATACGCACGCGCGCACACACACACACACACACACGCATACAAATGTGAGTGCACACACACAATTAAAAATTAAAAATAAATCTTTAAAAACAAAACAAAATCATCATGAAGACAACTGACATGAAGCATTTCCCTATGTCATTTTCCACAACTATAAGTTGTTCTCTCGAGTCATACACCTCCTTGCTTTATTTCAAATTCATGTTCTCTTTGTTCATGAATTGCTTTTACATATATAACTATATATTCCTAAATATAAGCTGTTGGGTCTGAATAATAGTACTCAAGTGTATGTCTTCAGGGCTGACTATTTGATATTAGATAACCAATTGGTGTACATCACTTCCAATTTTAATATATCAGATTTTCATGACTCTGGGTGTACTTCTATTTATATTTACAAGTGTTCTCATAGTCCACAGGCAAAGATATCACTGTCCACATCACTTTATTTCCTTCTCTAGGTGGGTTTGTGGTGAAATCCAGGCTTCCACTAACTGCCACAAGTAAACCTAATTAGTTACAATATAGTTAAATGTTCCTAATTTTTATAGTTTTCTTTTTAAAATTATATATATATATATATATATATATATTCTAATCATGGTTTTTCTCTCCCCAAATCCTCCTCACTTCCCATCCATCCAACTTCATGTCTTCTTTCTCTCTTTCCTTAGAAATCAAACCAGTAAATAAAACACACAAAACAGAATAATTTTTTAAAAGACAAAGAAAAAACACAAGAAAAAGCACACACAACCCATAAAAACACAAAATCAGAAACTATAATTTACAAGAAAAAGACCAGCAAGGTTAAAAGTGAATAATGTCAGGCAGTAATAGCATCAGTATTTTCAGTACTACTCACAGAAAGACATGCTTTATAATGTTTGATGATGTGTAGAACCTGAATGTGGCTTCCTGGGAGCCATTTGTGAATGGCCAAGGGGTGTGTGATATTGGTCATGATACTTACCATTGTCTGTAATTCTTACATGATAGCAGAACATTTATGAGGTCATCTGGGGACAACTGGACGTACCAGATGGAAGAAAGTAATAAAATCCACTACAACCAATCAGAATCTCAGAATCTGAAACTTTGGTTTTCATTTGAGGGAGTAAAGGAGGTGGAAAAGTGAAAAGGGACAAGGTCCATCCTGAGTACTCCACTCACCCAACACTCTCCACTTCTAAAATTGCAAATCACAATCACTTATCGAGGTAAATGACCATGTCGATCACCCAACACAAGATAAACTCACAGGTAAGAACAAATAAAGGAGTGTAGTTCTTGATTTCTAAGAATTCATGGCTTAATGCAAATGACTGACATATTAATGGATACTCACAGAACAGTGCAATTTGGGTTCCAGTAAATGTGTGAACTATTGCTGTTGTTGGGATCAAAACATACAATGGTTAACTCCATTTCCAATAGAATATACTTGATCTGTTAGAGACTCCTTGATGCTTTGTGAGCATGGAAATAACATGGTTTCAAAAGAAAATAGATGGGAAAACAGGATCAGGGAGCATTTCATTTTCATTTCAACACATTAACTATTTCCCCAACCCTCTTTCAGGACTTGCAGTTATATAAAGATAGGCATATGTGGAGAGGATGGACACTACAGACTGGTATAGCACTGTACTCCTGTAATCTCAGCACTTAGAAAGCAGTGGCCAAAGGATTGCTGCAGGTTTGAAAAGAGCCTAGTTAACATAGTGAGTTCCAGGCTAACCAGGGATACATAGTGAAACCCTATCTTAAAAAGAGAAATAAATCTCATATTGTCTTACTCCTATTTCTATTTTTTGTAGAAACTCATAATCAGAGCGCCCCAAGTGTGTGCTGTTAACATACTAGTGATTTAGATAAGTGGTAACAGAGAATTTTAAGTAAATTGCATTGCTCATATTATTTGCAATTGATTAAACATTACAGGACACATATAGTTCATGGAATGGTTAGGTAAAGCAGATTGTCATTGAGATTATGTCACACCGTTATTTTTTTGTCACAGTGCAGCTAAATTCTAAATTCCCAAATCAGAATTTTAATGTGTGGAGGGGAAATAGAGAGATGTCAGTTAGGTAGCTTGGTCTTTTGTGGCAACCCTGGCGATGGGACCAGGACCTGTCCCTGGTGCATGAACTGGCTCTTTTGAACCTACTCCCTATGGTGAGATGCCCTGTTTAGCCTTGATGCAGGAGCGGGGCTTGGTCCTGCATCAACTTTATATGCCATGCTTTGTTGATTGCCATGGGAGGCCTTACCCCATCTGAATGGAGACAGAGGAGTAGTGGATAGGATGGGGAGCGGGTAGAAAGGATGTGGGGGAGGCAACATGAGGAGAGGAGGTAGGGGAAACTGTGGTTGGTATGCAAAAAAAATTTAAAATGATGAAAGAGAGAGAGAGATGTTAGAGAATACACAATAGCAGCAGATACACAGGATGAGCAAGTTTGGAATAACAAAAACCATCCTGAAAAATACAAAGTTGGAAAACTCATGCTTACTGATTTCAAAACTGATAGAAAATCAAAATCAAAAGAGTGTAGGTTATGGCTACAGCTCAGTCAGTAGAATCCTTGCCTAGCATGCACAAACCATGGGTTCTATCCCCAATATTGTATGAAGTGGATGTGGGGGTGGACACATGTAATTCTAGAGCTTGGGCAGTATAGGCAAGAGGATAAGATATTTTATTGTAAAGCAAAGGTCATCTTCAATCACATAATGAATTCAAGACCTACCTGGGATACATGAGACTCTGTTTCAAAAGAAAAAAAGTGATAATTATATGTTGATAGACATATAGATCAATAGAATCAAATTCAGTGTTCAGAAGTAATGCCTCTAATTTTCAATGATTTTTTTTGTTTGTTTACATGGGTACCAAGATGATTAAAAATAAAGAGTGTGCTTTTCAGCAAATGGTGCTGGGATATTCTTGCTCACATGGCCAACAATAGAGTTGGAATCTATATACTGTCCCATCATATACAAAAATTAACTAAAAGTGGATCAAATTCCTAAATATTAAATTGTATCTTGGGAGTGAATATGTAAATAAAATTTCATGACCTTGAGTTATGTACAACACAAGAAACGTAAGAAAGAAAACTAAAAGTGGAGTTGCATGTTAGCAAACTTAAACACTGTTATGCTTCAGAAAATCCCCAGTGGGAGGATTCAGTGGCAGGAAGCTGAGTGTGTTAATAAGTGCCTGTAATCTCAGAATTCAGCAAGCTTGTATAGGAGGATCATGAGTTAGAGGCCAGACACAAGGAAGTGACTGGGTGTCTTAATTAATGGCAGAAAATACATGTAAACCGTGTATTTGATGAATGAAGGGAAAAGAGTAAATGTTAGTGAAAATTGCACACTATGGAGTCAGAATCCTACAATGCAATTAAAAATGCAGTCTGGTGGGAAGACTGGGTGGAAACAGAGATGAGGCACTGACACAAGGCACGTGACAGGGCTAGGAAAATGGGATTGCAGGGAAGACTCCAAATAGTCTGAAAATTCCAGTATAAACCAGTGTCCTTATCAGCATCAATAACAGATTGAGGCACCAACTCATCCTTGGCTAAGAGTATTTTGGCCCAAGATGTACATTTATTGTAGGATTTTAGTAGTCTATGCCTATATCCCAGAACTTGGGAGAGATGAAGACAGGAGGATTAGAATGTCAAAATCATCCTTAGCTATGTAGTGAGTTCAAGGCCAGCCTGGCTATGTGAGAGCTTATACTAAAAAAACAGAAAGCAAAAACCATTTCATATTAGATGCCATTCTAAGGTATTAAAACAGTCCATAAGAAATAAAGTACTTTACAGCACAATTTCAGGAACCATCCTTATTTTTGTGACCACTATTAAATAATGCAACTAAAGATGTGTGGTGGGGTATATGAAAAGGGTACTTTGATGTGAAGTAGGCTGTGAGTCTTTTTATATTGATTAAAATGATAAATTTTACACTGATTCTAGGGTTTACTTCTGCATGTCATAGTCTTACCCTGGATATTTGGATGGCTAGCTCTTCTCATTTTTTAAAATCAAGTGTCACTTTATTTTTTTTCAGATTATTTTCTTTTATGTGTTTGAGTGTTTTGCCTGCATGTATGCATATTTAGCACATGTGTGTTTGGTGCCTTCAAAGCTTATAAGAGGCTGTTGCATCCCCTCGAATTGGAAATATGGATGGTTGTGAGCCATCATGGGGATTCTGGAACCGAACCTAGGTCTTCTGTGAGAGCAACAAGTGCTCTTAACAGCTGAGTCATTTACTCCAGCCCCAAATGTCACTTTCTTAATCAATAGACATTCTATTCTACAACACAACCTATCCAATCCACTCTGCATTACCAATCCCTTTAACCCTGCTTCAGCTTTTGTTGAAATCTTCATAGTATTTTTATGAATCTAGCATAATATATAATTTGATGATTTTTATATTTATTGGTACTTGCCAGTCTTTATCAGCTAGAATATAACTTCCTTGAGATCAATAATACCTTGTTTTTGTTCAGTGATGGTGTCTCAATGTTTATAATGGAATAGAGCGTGACACATAACAGAGCCTGACACTTCTCTGTCCACAGACAATACAACAGAACTTGACGCAGGAATCTCTTGTTTTTGTTCACTGATGTTCCTTCCAGTATGTAAGACAGAATGGGACCTGACACGTAAGAGACAAGTAAATATTGACTGTGCACAACTAATTCAGATCACACGTTCTATAGCTAGTTTTGTGTGCTTGTAAGAGTTCTACGATGCTTGCCAGCAGCACATTATTGTCCTAGTTATTTGGAAGACTGAAGTATTCAAAGTCCCACCCTGCTCTTCCTCAACAACTATCTACACTCGTCAACTGCAGTTCTATTCTCCTCATTTGAAAGCAAACATGCCTGGTTCTTAGTATTGAGTACAAGACTCAGATAAAAAAGAAAATGAAGATTAACTCTCTCTTCTGGCCTAGCAAAATAAATCAAAGGGCAGATAAAGCCAGAAGATCATGAATGATAACCCAACCTAGCTGCAAATGTTTGAAGAAGGAAAACAGTGCTGGCATACCTTAGATAAAAAGCCATTGACTGCTGGGCTGAAGACTTCTGTAGAAAAGCAGAAGCTAGTAGTATAAAGTTCTTGTGGCTGAGGTTAGTAGAATGACTTAAATCCTTCTGAGAAAAACAAAAACAAAAACAAAAACAAAAACAAAAACTAGAGGGTATTTCCTGAAGTTTCCAAGAATGAAGGATGCCTGCCCCCAGACAGATACAGATATAAGGATGAGATCCCTGAGATACTGAAATCTTCAATCTGAGGGCTCTTTTCATGAATTTGGAGAACTATGGATTTGAACTGAGGAGGAATGGATTCTTTCACTCTGAACACCCTCTGAATTGGGAAAAGGACAGTGTCTCTTAGATGCGTAGGGAAGTACAGCCTCATGGTTTACAATTATGAAAGTGGCCTGAGATAAGTCCTTGTTTAGATAGAAAAAGAACAAGGTTTTCAGTGGCTGAGCACAGTGATCTACATCAAAGCCAACACAGCACATGTAAAGGACTATCCCATACCCGTATTTTCAAAACACAGCGTCTGTAGGAGGGCACTGCTGGGTGGGAAAATAGATACAAAGGAAAAGCATCATAGGGCCCTTTACCTCGCCCTCTCCTTCCCTTAGAATTTTCCACCATAGATTTGTCATTACTATAAACAGGAGAGGATAATACTATTCCTTCTACATGTTTATACTGTAAAGAAAGTAAATGGAATTATTTTTGAGACTTCTTGTCTGCAAGGCCACCTGGTAATTAGTAATGTGAGAATGTGTGGAAGAAAAGTGTATGTGTGTGTGTATGTGTGTTTCATTCTTCACTTGGGGCTAGAAGATTATGAAGCCATCACTAGGTTCTCATCAAACTAGAGATTAGGTAAATAGTGTGTATTTATTTTGTATCATGGATTTAGACAGACCTGAGTTTTAAATTTTACTAACTTATTAAGAGTTTCTACCTTTAACTGGTTTCTTAACCAACCTCTACACCAGTGGTTCTCAACCTGTAGTTTGTGACCCCTTGGGGTCACATGTCAGATATCCTATAGATTAGATATTTACATTAAGATTCATAACAGTACCAAAATCACAGTTATGATGTTGCAATAAAAATAATTTTATGGTTGGGGGGGGGTCACCAGAACATGAACAACTGTATTAAAGGGTCACAGCATTAGGAAGGGTGAGAACCACTGTCTAGACCATCCACATGAGGAAGTGTATTAAAGGACACAGCATTAGGAAGGGTGAGAACCACTGTGTAGACCATCCACATGAGGAACTGTATTAAAGGGTCACAGCATTGGGAAGGGTGAGAACCACTGTCTAGACCATCAACATGAGGAACTGTATTAAAGGGTCACAGCATTAGGAAGGCTGAGAACCACTGTCTAGACCATCCACATGAGGAACTGTATTAAAGGGTCACAGCATTAGGAAGGTTGGGAACCACTGTCTAGACCATCCACATGAGGAACTGTATTAAAGGGTCACAGCATTAGGAAGGGTGAGAACCACTGTCTAGACCATCCACATGAGGAACTGTATTAAAGGGTCACAGCATTAGGAAGGGTGAGAACCACTGTCTAGACCATCCACATGAGGAACTGTATTAAAGGGTCACAGCATTGGGAAGGTTGAGAACCACTGTCTAGACCATCAACATGAGGAACTGTATTAAAGGGTCACAGCATTAGGAAGGGTGAGAACCACTGTCTAGACCATCCACATGAGGAAGTGTATTAAAGGACACAGCATTAGGAAGGGTGAGAACCACTGTGTAGACCATCCACATGAGGAACTGTATTAAAGGGTCACAGTATTGGGAAGGGTGAGAACCACTGTCTAGACCATCACCATGAGGAACTGTATTAAAGGGTCACAGCATTAGGAAGGGTGAGAACCACTGTCTAGACCATCAACATGAGGAACTGTATTAAAGGGTCACAGCATTAGGAAGGGTGAGAACCGCTGTCTAGACCATCCACATGAGGAACTGTATTAAAGGGTCACAGCATTAGGAAGGGTGAGAACCAGTCTAGACCATCAACATGAGGAACTGTATTAAAGGGTCACAGCATTAGGAAGGGTGAGAAGCACTGCTGTAGGCCTTAGTTTACAGTAAGATGTATAATGCACTATTACAGTCCAAGCACATTACACAGATGCAATGAATATGCAATTGTAACTGTCTTAATACTGATCACCAAAAATGTCCCCAAAGAACAGTTGAGTCTCAAAGTTGGACAAGATTTTCTAAGAATTATTTTTCATCCCTTGTCTGCCATCACTATTTTGATTTCACACCATTTGAAGCTGACTTAACTACCCTTTAGCAGCGTTCCAAGCTTCCTCATCATCACATCTGTGTGTATAGCAACTAAGAATACAACTAATTCCTGACCTGGAAAACTGGAAGAGCCATTTTTTCCTGGCTTCTTCTCCAAACATATTTATTTCAATGAAGGACTAACTTGGGAACACTAGGAATTACTTCCTGTATTATCAAAAAGATAAATGTCCTGTTTTTTAGGTATCGTCTCTGTTTAAGATACTAAAATGTTCATGATTTCCCGTGTTAACAAAGAGGGAAATTTGGAGTCAGTGATCAGAGTATTTGGGGCAAGAAACACCAAAATGTTCTGGATAATGTTCATGAGTGCACATCTCAGTGACTTAGGACTACTGTGTGGATGTTTACCAGGAATCCTATTATATCACAATGAAACTGTTACAAGACTCCATGAGCCCTCTTCATGTTTAAAACTGTCCTCACACTGAGAATGCTTATTTTGCCCAGTTAACACTTCAGAACTGATGCTTTCTGACTGAGTGGGACCTAAATGAAGCAAGCCAGGAGAAGTGAGAAGGCCAGTTACTAAGATCACACATTTTTGAACACAAAAACTCCTTCAGCTCATGTTCAAATGACTTTAGGGATCTGCTTCTCACAGTTTGTGCTTAGCTAGTAAACTCTCCAGTCATGAGTACTACTGTAGCCCAAGGACTCTGTCTAGCTCACACCTATGCCAGCTTCTGCTCTTCCAACATGGTATTATTTTTACAACCAAGTCTTTGTGTCACTTCTCTCCAGAAGAGTGGGTGATATTTCTAGTTGCTGCAAATTAAAAATTTGTGAACATAGCCTAAATGTGTATTAACCAAAGAGCTTTAAGCTGGGTGCCTAAATTACCCATTTGAAACATTATTTCAAACTAGGAATTAAAACTTGAGAATTTTTTCTCCTACATGTTTCAAAAAATATAAAAGATTAGGTTTGTACCAAGAATGTGTGAATATAGTAGATGAAAAGAGGAAAGTTTCATTTGTGGTCTCTTTAATGTCAAATGAAAATAAGGTCTTTGTCACTGAAAACTCTTTACCTTTTTATGAAATGTTTTGTGGAACACAATTTAATAATCTGAAGATAATTTACCCACAGACAATTTTTTCAGATAAAATCTTCTATCAGATGATAAATTACATAAGCTACAAGTGAATTATTTTTTTACTGTCCTGCCAGTTCAAAGATGTCATAATTTGTCACTTTAAGCTCTTTAATGGCATGTCCCATGTTCTTCATCAGATGATTAAACAGCAAAATCCTACCCTTAATTAAGTCCTTCTGTTGGAGAGGGGTGGAGGGAACATTAGTCCAAAAATGACCCAAAGTAGAATTGTTACTTAATAGCTCCTTTTTTCCCAGATAAAATCCAATAAAATTCTGTCAAAGAAAAAGGCTTTCTCAGGCACTGAATTCAAAGAGCCAGCCATGTTTGGGGCATAGGGAAGAGAGCAGCTCATTGTAATCCCATGAAACACAATTCTATCACTGTATTGTTATGATCATATTCGTGTACTAATATAGGCCAGTTCCTGAGGGGTGAGACCAGATGGTGTGGGAGTCATACTTGAGGGAATCCTTGGGGCTTGAAAATAAACTCAGGAATGTCCTTAATATCTTAAAGAAGTACAGCTTTTAAGAACTGTCATCAACAGGGCTTTTAAAGGATGCTGTGAACAAGGAGATAGAATGGAGGTCAAACAAGGGATCCTAAAAGTAAGTGATAAGACCTTGGGATGTGGTATGACAAGATCTTTATGTCAGCTGTGGGAAGCTAGAGAAATTTTCATACTTCTTTTATTTTATTCACTGGCTTTGGCACTCCCTGAAGATTGTAGACCCCTTAAGAGCAATCAGTTTCTGTTTGATTCACTGATGTTTCCCCAAGATACAGCACACAGTAAGGCTTTCTAGTTTCTTTAGATCCATAACCTATCAGACAAAATAAACTTCAGATTAGCTAGGATATGGGCACTCTGTACTTTGCATACCCTGGGGTAGTCCCTTTACAACCCACTGAGACTAGGCTAGTGATCCTACAGGTGGCTCCAAAAATACTACCAGAAGGATTTAACATCCCAAGTTGAGGTTTCATTGCTCTGGGGTGGGAGTGGCAATAGATATCATCTGTGCATGCTTCATGTGATTTTGTTATGTAGCTGCAACTGAGAACCACTGTCCTATAGCAATACTTGAAGAATTCAATCTGCTGGTGATAGTTGCATATGTTACTATGCCAGAGATTTCAAGTTTTATTTAAAATATGTTTTTCTTGGTTCCATCTGAAGAGATCCTGAATCAGAATCCTTGGTAAGGTGTCCAGAAATCTGAATTTATAGTGAAGTGTGTTATTCTGGTGCAATAGACCGGAAGACCATGCCTTATGAAAAAATAATGTAAAACCATTATTTGTGTCACATGATGATACTAAGCTTTGAGAAATGAAAACAGGTGAGTGGTTCTTCTTAAAACATAGTAGAACTGTTCTCTTCCTTATGTCATTAAACGTAACAGAAGAGTCATTTCTCTGATGAATGATTGCAAAGTACCAAATTTTCACCCGCCTAGGCATTGTTTAGTACCAGACCAATTGAAATGCAGGCTGCATACAACCACTTGTTACTTCTGCCATGCCATTGTTCTCGTTAAAGCCTCACACACCCATAATCCATTGGCATCACAATGAATGCATTTGTTTCCTTTGTACATAGCAGCCTTGCAAATAACTTCAAGAGTACAACATTCTCATCTTAAAAGATGGAGAGGTTGAGGAGTAAACTGAGCCCAAGGCACTGGATAGATTAAATTGGGAAAAATCAAAGCCTTGATTTGATTTGCATCAAAAGCACTTTAATGCCTCTGACCTAATTTCATACTTACTAATCCCTTTATGAAGCAAGTAGGGGCAGGTGTCATTCTCCTTCAAGCTGGCCTTATCTATGGGAGAAGCAGACAAGCAACTATTGATGGGATCCAGAGGACTCCTGAAAGCCTTGCTGCTAATAGAACTTCACATCTGTCACGCCTTAAATTTTGTCTTGAGTAATCATTTATTTGAACTAAACTTTATCCTCTGTTTTCATATGCAGATGGTCTAGCAGTGCAGTTTGTAGCATATATTCACTATACATGTACTGAGTCCTGGGTTTCATAATACATATTCATTCAAATAGGGAAGATACATTCTGTGCTAGCAGATACCAGTAGACAAATGCTGAAGAGAATGAGGCAGGAGGATCCCGAGTTCAAGGTCAGTTTCTCATATTAAATTGTTGACACTGGGCAATCTTTTATGAGCTAGAACAATGGCTCAGTGAGTAAAAGCACTTGTCACATAAGAGTGAGGACCTGAATTCAAATCCATAGGTCCCGTGTGTAAATCAGACAGGTAGCATGAGCACCTGTAATCTCAATGCTTCCATGAAGAGACAGGAGGTAGGAAACAGGACAATCTACAGAAGCTCATGGGCCGTCAAGCCTGGTGTGTACAGTAACAATGAGACCCTGTCTCAAACAAGGTAAAAGGCAAGGATCAACGCCCAAAGTTGTCCTTGGACCCCCACACATGCAAATTCACACACAAAATGCATGCATACAAATATCCGAATAACATACATGCGCATACACATACAAGTATTTCAGACCTAAATCAATTTGTGGATTTTATTATCTGCTGCTGTAACAAAATATCTAAGAGCAGATAATGTATAAAGAAAAGAAATTTATCTTATGATTTCAGTGGTAAGGGAAATCAAAATTAGGTGGCTGCTTGTAGCCAGGACACCTCATGCTGCAGTGTAACACGGCAAGTTGAGTGACATGGTGGGAGCACGTGCAAGCAGGGTGAGTCGGTATGAATGGGAGAGAGGGTGAGGACAAGAAGGCAAAGCACTGCCTAAGAGCCCATACTTGCAACAATTCATTCATTCCCATGAGAACTAAATCCAGTCTCAAAAAGAAAGGCATTAATCCCTCTTAACAATCTAATCACCTCTTAAAGACATAATCACCTCTCAAAAGCCCCACTTTCCAACACCACTCCATTGGAATTCAGACTTCTTCTTGATTGGTCAAAGGGAGAAACCACATTAAAACTATAGCACTGGATGATACAGAATTAGACTCGTAATGTGAGGAAAGGACACTCTTCATCTCCTTTCCTGGAAAAGAAAAGGTTTCCTTTGTAAATTTTCCTCATTCTTGTTAAAGATTCTACAATTTTTGCTTTGCTTATTTTCTTTTCCGTACCAGTTTGCTCTTTATCCCATCAAATAAAAGGTGTCTAGTTTTTGGCTTCGAGTGGTAATCAAAGTTTGGTAAGACCAAACAAAGACATCTGGACTTTTGATGCAGAGTTTTGGGAGGTTCTGGTGCAGTGGTCTCAACTTATGGGCCATGACCCCCTGAGGGATGTTGAAGGACCCTTACACAGGGGTCACATATCTGATAACCTGCATATCAGATATTTACATTTCTATTCATACAGGAGCAAACTTACAGTTCTGAAGTAGCAATGACACTAATTTTATGGTTGGGGGAGCTCACCACAACTGTGTTAAAAGGTCACAGCATTAGGAAGGTTGAGAACCACTGTTCTACAGTCTGGAAAATTTTAAATATGGGTACCTCATTATACAACTCTTTTATGAGATATGCTCATGGGAAGACAGGAGTCCATGTGGCTGGCTCAATGCAATCTATGGAGAAAGGTATGCTTATCACAGAGGTAAGCAGAAAACACAGGCACCAAGTGCTACATGTGCACTGTGTGGGAGTCAAGGTCAGAAAAGAATGGTTTTTAAAGATGAAAGAATGTTGTTGGCAGGAAAAGCTCTCCTATAACCAACAGTGATAAGATTACCAAGCTGTTCAAAGGTAGGTGGGTAAACATTTCTATTAGCCACCTGCAGATATTAGCAGCTGGCATCTTGAGCCTGAGATACAAATGACATAAAAAGCTCCTGAAGAACTAGGTTGTTGGGGAGAACAAGCCACAGACTCAAGGATGATATCCTGGGGCAGTGGACATGGCATTGGCATAAAATCATAAACACTGTTCCATGGAATAAAATAGAGGACCCAAATAATCCCACATATTTACAGCCAACTGATTCTTGATAAAGGTGATAGAAGCATACAAGAAAAGACAGCTTCTTGAACAAGTGGTGCTGGGACACTAGATAGTCACACATTGAAAGCATGTCCCTGTCACTCTATATACAAAAAAGCAACTCCAAAAAATTCATAACCTTAACATAAGACCTAAAACTAGAAGAGAAAATACTTTAAGACATTGGTATAGGCAGTGCTTTTTTTTTTTTTACAAGACTTAAAAGCACAGGAAATACAAGCAAAAAGGAGGCATATTGTTTTATAATAAATTAAAAAGCTGCTATGTAGCCAAAGAAATAATGAACTGAAGATACAACCTACAGAATGGGAGAAAAAAATCAACCTATGCATCTGACAATTAATATTTGGAATATATGATGAACTTACATAAGTCTCAATACTGAGACCTGCAATATTTGGGTAAGGCTGTAATTCCAACACTCAGGAGGTCACTGAGTCAAGAGGATATCAAGTTTGAGATCAGTCTGGCCTACTTAATAAGACCCAGTCTCATAAAATAAACAACCCTGATACCAGAAAACAGCAACAAAACCCAGATGATCCCGTTTAAAATGGGCAATGGATATGAATAATCATTTCTCAAAAGATGAAATTCAATAGGGATAACAAATTCATGGACATGGGAAAATGCAATTCAAAACCCTAATGAAGAAGTATCATCTCACCCTAATGAGAATGGCTATTACCCAAAGGACAGAAAATGACAGTGCTGGCAAGGATGCTGATAAAAGGGATTTTCATACACTGTTGGAAGCCATTACAGAGAACAATATGGAGGTTATTCAGGAAACTAAACTAAATTAACATATGTTCCATTTATAGTGCTCTTATGCATATACCTAAGGACTCTGAGTAAACATATTGTAGAGATATTTGCACATGTATATTGCCATGCTATTCACAATAGCCTACTTATTGGATCAGCCTATATGCCCATCAATAGATAAATGGATAAAGTTACTGCATTATACATAATCAATGAACTTTTATTCAGCCATAAAAAGAATGAAATCATGTCATTTTCAGGAAAACGGATGAAACTGGAGATTATTCTGTTAAGCAAAATAAGTCAGACTTGGGAAGAGAAATTCTACATGCTCACTCATATCTCATTGTGGATGATTTTTAAAACATTAATTGACATCAGACAAGGTGATACATGCTTTTAATTTCAGTGCTGAAGCAAGACATATATGATCCAGGTAAGTCTGGGATACATCAATAATTGAATCAAGGCTCTATGATGATAGTTGGGATATTCATCAGTCTGACTACAGGGGAAGGCCAGTTCAGGGACCCTCTCCACTATTGCTAGGAGTCTTAGCTGGAGTCATCCTTGTGGGTTCCTGGAAATTTCTCTAGCACCAGGTTTCTCCCTAACCCCACATGGTTCTCTCTATCAAGATAGCTCTTTTATTGCTCTCCCACTCTGTCCCTCCCCCAACCTGATCATCCCTTTCCCTCATATTCTCATCCCCCACCCCTTCCCCTTTACCACCCCTCTCATGCCCAGTTTACCAAGGAGATCTCATCTAATTCCCCTTCCCAGGGTAATCATAATCCATGTGTCCCTCTTAGAGTCCTCCTTGTTACCTAGCTTCTTGGAGAGCAAGATCATGACAGGGAAATCTACAGAGACAGTTGAACCAAGCTTGTGGGAACTCATGAACTCCAGACCAATAGCTGTGGGGACTCCAGGGGACCAAGCAAGGCCCTCTGTATGTAGGAGACAGTTGTGAAGCTTGAACTACCTGAGGGTCTCTGACAATTGTATCAGGATCCCATGAGCTAGTTTTTTGGAGCATATTCCCTATGGTGGGATACCATACTCAGCCATAATGAAAGGGGAGGGGCTTGGTTCTGCCCCAACTTAATGTGCCAGACTTTGGGAGGAGTGGATAGGGGGTATGTTGTGGGACAGGAGGGCAGCAGGTAGGGTGTGAGGGAGAACTGTGATTGGAATGTAAAATGAAATTAATATCCCTGATTCACAAACCACATAAAGACTCAGCTAAGAAGAATTACAGGCCAATCTCCCTTGTGAACATTGATGCAAAAATACTCAATAAAATACCGGCAAACCAGATCCCAAGAACATATCAGAAAAACCATCCACCATGGGTCAAGTAGGCTTCATCAAAGAGATGCAGAGATGGTTCAACATAAAAAAAAAATCTGTCAATGTAATCCACTATTTAAATAAACTGAAAGAAAAAACACATACTCATCTCATTGATTACTGAAAAGGCCTTCCAGAAAATCTAATACCCATTCATGATAAAGGTCTTGGAGAGATCAGGGATATAAGGAACATTCCTAAAAATTATAAAGGCAATATACAGCAAACCAACCGCTAACATGAAAGTAAATGAAGACAAACTCAAAGCAATCCCACTAAAATAGGAACAAGAAAAAGCTGCCCACTCTCTCCATATATATTCAATATGGTACTCGGAGTTCGAGCTAGAGCAATAAGACAATAAAAGGAGATCAAGGGGCTACAAATTGGAAAGGAAGAAGTCAAACTTTCACTATTTGCAGATGATATGATAGTTTACATAAATGACCCAAAAATATCTACTAGGGAACTCCTGCAGCTGATAAACACCTTTAGTAATGTGGCAGGATACAAATTTAATTCAAAAAATTCAGTAGCCCTCCTATATTACAAATGAGTAATGTGCTGAGAAAGAAATCAGAGAAACATCACCCTTTACAATAGCAGCTAACAACATAAAATATCTTGGGCTAACTTTAACCAAACAAGTGAAAGACCTGTATGACAAGAACTTCAAGTCTTGGAAGAAAGAAATTGAGGAAGGTTCCAGAAAATAGAAAGATCTCTCATGTTCTTGAATAGGTAGAATCAACATAATAAATATGGCAATCTTACCAAAAGTAATCTAAAGATTCAATGTGATCCCTATCAAAATCCCAGCACAATTCTTCACAGACACCCAAAGAACAATACTCAATTTCATATGAAAAAAAACTAACAACCCAAGATAGCCAAAACAATCCTGTACAATAAGAAAACTTCCAGAGGCATCACCACCCCTGACTTCAAGTAATAAGAACAGCTTGATAATAAAACTTATATGTAGATCAATAGAATTGAATTGAAGTCCCTGATACTAATCCACACACCTAGGAACACCTGACTTTTAACAGAGAAGCCAAAATTGTACAATGGAAAAAAGAAAGCATAAGTGGATGCTGAGATGTAGAAGATTGCAAATAGATCCATATCTCTCTCCATCCACAAAAGTCAAGTCCAAGTGGATCAAAGACTTCAACATAAATCTAGGTACAATGAAACCGATAAAGTAGCTTTGAATACATTGGCACAGGAGACCACTTCCTAAATACAACACTAGAGAAGCTAGGTAAAAGGGGGAACCTTAAGAGGGGCACACATGGAGAACCCCAGGAAGGGAAAATAGTTAAGATCTCCTGGGTAAACTGGGAGGAGGTGGAATGGAGGGGATGGGGGATGGGAACATGAGAGATCAAGAGGGTCTCTGAATGGGCCTTCACCTTTAATCGGATTAGTGACTGCCCTAATTGTCATCACAGAACCTACATCCAGTAACTGATGGAAGCAGATGTAGTGACCCACCGCGAAGCACTGGGCTGGGATCCTGGAGTTCAGTTGAAGAGAGGGAGGAGGGATCATATGAACAAGGGGGGCGGGTCAAGACCATGATGGGAAAACCACAGAGACATCTGACCCAAGATGGTGGGAGCTCATAAAGTATGGACTGACAGTTGGGGAACCTGCATGGGACCAAACTAGACCCTCTGAATGTGGGTAACAGTTATGTCAGTTGATCTCTTTGGGGGGGGGGGTAGCAGTGGCAACAGGACCTATCCCAGAAGCATGAACAAGCTTTTTGGAGCCCATTCCCTATGGTGGGATACCTTGCTCAGCCATGATACAAAGGGGAGGGGCTTGGTCCTGCTTCAACTTGGTATGCCAGACTTCGTTGACTCCCCAAGGGAGGCCTTACCACTTCTGAGGAGTGGATGGGGTGTGGGAAGAGGCAGGGGAAACTGGAGTTGGTATGTAAAATGAAAAGTAATTTTTAGGTAAAAAGAAAATAAATACATGAGTACTATTATTTTATGCAAACAAAACCTTTGTAAAGCAAAGGGCCAGCCAGATCTGCTCTGACCTTGATGAAGGGTATAGGCATTCCATCCATCTCTAGGAAAAGGGAGTTAAATAGATCAGTTGTTCTAAACCATGATGTGACACAGCTGCATCACAGTGCTTTCTTATCGTTTTCTGTCATAGTGC
Source organism: Cricetulus griseus (assembly GCF_003668045.3). Classification (NCBI taxonomy): domain Eukaryota; kingdom Metazoa; phylum Chordata; class Mammalia; order Rodentia; family Cricetidae; genus Cricetulus; species Cricetulus griseus. Next base: position 18,605,302 of record NC_048604.1, on the reverse strand, counting down.
AGAAAGGTTTGTGACCTTGCTACTTGGAGGATATGCGTCCTGTATAGAATCAGTTATCTAATGTGTGGAAGTGAAGGAAAATGCTTGAAAGTTACCTATCTGGAGCATAATTTCACACATCCTAATATTCTGTGCATACAAATAACTTAAGGGATTTTGTTCAAAGGAAGATCTGGAATCAGAGGATCTGAAGAGATTGTTCAAGGCAATATTGGCCCTGGTAGTCCAGGGCCATATGATGGATAGTTAAGTGGTAGACCTTACTAGATGTCTTGGGGTTTCTATTGGTGTGATAAAACACTATGGTCAAAAGCAACTTGGGGAGGAAAGAGTTTATTTCATCTTACAGCTTGTAGTCCATCATTTAGGGACGTCAGGGCAGGAACTCAAGGCAGAGGCTATGGAGAAGCGCTGCTTACTGACTTGTGTGCTCATGGCTTGTTCAGGCTTTCTCAGTCTGCTTTCTTATAGCACCAAGGACCAGCAGCCCAGAGGTGGCACTACTCACAGTGAAATGGTTCCTTCCACATATCAATCATCAATTTAAAAAATGCCCCACAGGCCAATCTAGCTGAGACATTTCCTCTAAGTTCTAAGTCTCCTTAATGTGGGCTTCTGTAAAATAAAAAAATAAGTTAAATACTTTCTTTATCCAAGAGGAAATAGCCAAGGTACAGCCACAATCTAATCAAAGCAAAACAAAAGTCCAGCCATGTAACAAGTTCAGCATTTGATGTTTGGAAGCTACTCATAATCTCTTGGGACCCATAGCACCTGTGCCACTTTTATGATTCCACTCTCTGAAGTATACACAGCTTGTCTCCTAAACTCAAGCTAGTTCTACTCCATAGATGCTACTGTTCTTGGTAGTCATCCCATGGTACTGGCAACTCCAAAATGCTGGGATCTACAAAGCAACTGGGCTGCATCTTCACCACTGGCTTCTCATACAGTCCCTTCAGGGACTCTCACCCTGCCACATGGTGCCAAGCCCCAACTCTCCCCCATAACCCCTTCAATCCTGGGGTATCCACTTCAACTGAGGCTGTAACTTAACTTCACCAATGACATCTCATGGTGCCAAGCTTTAGCTGCCCCTTTTGTGACCCATTTAGAGCTTCAGAACCAGGGGCTCCTGGGAAGTTCTAGCATATTACCAAGCTCATTTACCAGCTCGAGGTTTTTACTGGCCCTGACAGTAGTACAGATTCTATGTGCTGACCCTGTGGAAATAGTTCTGAGTAGATTTTGCCTCAGTGATGCTGGTCTCAGCCCCAGCTGACCACTATCAATTGTCCAAGGAAAACAAAGTTTTCATCTTTGCTGTGCTGTTTTGTTAATCACAGTTGCTCACTCTTCAGCTCCAGCTGACCAGACGCCATGGGATCTTAATACAAAATTGCCCAGTATCTTCAATTCCGTGATCCTTATGTATAATCACTCACTCGATTCCCATTTTTCCTACTCGTCATTTTAGCTCAAGAATAGTCACAGATACAAGCCCCAATGAGTCTGCTGGTAGGGACACTTAGGAAAGCAAGGAAGTAGGAATAACACTTCCCCAGAGTGATCCACATACTAAATCCCATCATTTATGAGACGAAGTAAAAAATCATGCCAAATGTCATGGGTGGGAGTTGCCTATGATATCTGCTCTTTATTTCCATGCCACTCTTTGAAATCATAGCAATGGGCAGAGTTGGCAGCAACAACATTTCAAAGATTTTATAGCATTAAACTGGAGCCATCTATTTTCATTGTAGAAGCATGCTGATAACGGCAATAACAGAGACATCCCTATGATTAAAAGGTAGTGAATTCATGTGTGAAATCTTCTCAGGTCTTTGCACATGGAAACACCCACATTAATTTCCTTTAAACTGCCTTCCACTTCAGCCAGTTGGTTTACCTTGCTCATTGTCAGAGCCTAATACAGAACCCAGGCGTAAAGCAGTTTCAGCAAGTTTCTTTTTCAAAAGAATGGATCAATCAAACCAGTTTGAGCTAGAGTTGGCTTAATGGACAGTTCTTTGGGAACTTGTACAGTTCTTGGGAGACAGAGAACTGGGGCGGGGGCTGTCATCCTTAGGTCATCATTATCCAAAGCGTTTCTGCCCTCATATTCCCCTTTGTTGTTCTGTAATCACAACAGGATGCAGCTGCGCAGACATGGGAACTCCAGCGATTAGATAGGGAAGCTGATACCAAACCCCTGTTAATTAAAAAGCATTTGCCAATGGAGTTGTCTTCTATATCTGACACAAAGTGCCCTGCATCCTGATGGCTTTAACATTCACAGACTTCAAGAACATACAATGAATAGTCTCAGGATTATTCACTAATCCTTGACCTAGCAAAGGAAACAAGATCTGTCCAACGCCATCTACTTGACTGTTATTTATCATGTCAGGACTAAAAATTAAACTGATGAACAGCCAGATGGCCAAGGAACCAAAGTACATTTTGTACAGATTTGTTAGTGAAAATGAAATTTAATACTTTTTGGCTCAAATTTCCTCTGGTTGTGTGCTCCTTGGTCCTACTTATCTCTGAATCTACAGACAAGTAACTGCACCAATGGTCATGCTAGAACCTTCAATATGATCCAAGCAATAAATCACACCAAAGTTTGCAAACATCAAAGGAAAGTTCCAGTTTCAAAGAGCTTTCTAATTTACCCAATGCAATAGACTGACGAGAAGACAAATGGGGCAAACAGGAGGAGGGAGGAGATTTCCTTGAGTCTTACTTAGAAGTCGTCTAGGTAGTTCACCTTGCCTCTCTCGTGCCTATTAGTTTGGAGCTGACTTCTGACCCCCCACTAAACGGCTTTACCATAAGGACAAAAACAGCTTGCCATAGCCAATCTAAATACTTTCTCACTCCACTATTACTCGACATGGGTTAGCCTAGAAACATGTCCTGAAATAATAGAACAGGTCAGAGTTGCCTTCTGGCTTAAGAGAGGTCTCTTTGATTGCCTCTTGTTCTACTAAATGATTCGGGCAACAAGTCATGAACAGCCTGAACTCCAAAGCTGCCTGGTTAGTGTGAGCTTTAAATTGAGGGATTAGTGTGCTCCCTGGTGACCAAAGCCTGAACTGCAGCCCAGAGGAGGGGACCCAGAGAAGTTCTTCCTGCTGAAGAGCTCCTGTTACTGTGTGGCAACTTTGTTTCTCAGGGCAGATGGGCAAAGGGGGGTATTTAAAAGAGCTTTGGAGGAAGCATCTAAACACTGCAACCAGTCTTATTAATTTTCCTGTAGAAAATTAAAACTCTTTAGCAAAAGCATCGCTAGAGCTCCATGAGGGTACATGTATGACAAAGAATAGCTGTTAATGGCCCTTTATGATGAGATTCTTCATCATATTATTCTTCAGAATATTATTCATTTAATAAAAAAGTAATGGCTGTGACAGTGCAGCCAGGAGAGTGATTCTAAGTGGTCTCTTCACGAGTGTGTTCCTTTTAGTGCTAGCCTTTGTCAGCACGTACATACTTGAGAAATTCAACAAAAATGACTCATCCCCATCTGGTAACAACTACAAAATGCACCCTGAAATTGCTTGCAATTCATTTCTCCAACACTCCATGGTGTTTCCAACTAATTCTCTTAGTTTTCAACTTGGAGACCATCGATGTAATGGAAACAGACCAAATAGTAGAGAAGTCTAATTTGTTTTTTTCTCCTACACCAAAGTTCCACTAAGCAGACTGATATCAATGATGGCAACTATTCTTCATTTGGAATATGAGAGGCTCGAAATCAAGAGCTCTGAGTTTCTGCTTGGTCAAGGTGGAAAGGTGGTATCACTGAGGAAATGCTTTAAACATGTTATCAACTGGCTGATTAAAGGCAAAAGCCCATTGCTAGTTCGCTGGCATCTACATTTTTTAGTTTTTCAGCAATCATTGCACCATATCATTCTCCTTGCCTAGAAAGTACTTGACAGCTGCTACCTTTTTGTTATTTTCACTAGATTATTCATGTATTTATCACATAGCATTCCCCATTCTGGGATGTGAACAGTTGCTTTGACAGGATTCTTTATTTCACTCATAGTACAAATGACAAGGTGTGAAGGAACTAGTCCTGACTAAAATAGTGTCTTGTCTATCTACCAGTCACTATTACCATAACAAATTTCTTTTCCTCTTCCTCCCTCCCTTCTCCACTTCCTTCCTTCCTTCCTTTCTTCCTCCCTCCCTCCCTTCCTTCCTTCCTTCCTTCCTTCCTTCCTTCCTTCCTTCCTTCCTCCCATTCACCCATCCCCTTTCTTCTTTTCTCTTTCTTTCCACATTTTTTAAAGAGATGGGCATTCTTGCCTTCCTGAAAACACCTTCATGTCCAAACTTAGCATCTTGATCACCTTTATATCTTTTAGCAGAGGACTTATGGGACATTCTTGTCATTGTGGTACTAAGTTGCTACAAATATTGCAATTAATACTACATTTAAACACTGTGCAATGAATTAAACCTGGAAGTCAAACAAAAGTGATATCAAGTGAATACATACAGTTGAAATGAAAACAATAATGGATGAACTGGAAGAAAACATCCTGAGTGAGGTGACCCAATTACAGAAAGACAAGAGGGGTATATATTCACTCATATATGGATATTAGACATAGAGCAAAGGATTACCAGCTTACAATCCACACTAGGATACAAGGAGGACTGCAATTGAAGAATACATGGTCCCCAGAAGAAGGGGAGGGGAAAAGAACCCCTGAGGGATTTGGGAGCACGGGGGAGGGGTGAAGAAGGAAGTGGGAAGGGGAGAGGGGGAGAAGGGGAGGGGCGAGGAGAACAGGACGGATCACGGAAGACTGAGACAGGGGAGGAATAGAGGAGGGCAAGAAAGGAGATGCCTTGATAGAAAGAGCCAGTATAGGTTTGGAGAGAGGTCTGGCACTGGGGAAATGTTCGGGGATCCGCAGGGATGACCTCAACTAAGAATCTAGGCAGTGATGGAGAGACTGCCTTTGATGCCCTTCCCCTATAATGAGATTAATGACTACCTTGGTTGCTATTCCTAGAGCCTTATCCAGTAGCTGATCGAAGAAGAAACAGACACCCACAGGTAAGTACTGAACCATACTCCTGGAATCCAGTTGTGGAGAGGGAGGAGGAATGAGCAAAGGAGCCAAGACCGTGCTGGAGAAACCCAGCAGAAACACTTGACCTGGCCTAGTGAGAGCACAGAGACCCTATTCATAAAGCTGGGGAAACAGCATTGGACTGAACCAAGCCCTCTGAATGTGGATGCCAGCTAGGAGGCCTGGGCAGTCTTTGGGACCTCTAACAATGGAGCCAATCTTTATCCCTAGTGCACAAATGGGCTTTGGGAGCCCATTCCCTATGAAGCGATACTATTGCAGCCCAGATACACAAGAGTACCTAGGCCCTGCCCCAAATGATGTGAAGGACTTTGATGGTCCTTTGTGGAGGGCCTCACTATCCTTGGGAAGTGGGTGGGGGTGGGTTGGGAGGTCGGTGGGGGGCATGGTAGGATGGGAGGGCAAGGGAATGGGGGATTGATATGTAAAATAAGATTGTTTCTAAAATAAAATTGAAAAAGAAAACAATAAGGAAATACACATTTAATCAAAAACTATTGTAAAGTATCCTGTTTGGTTTGGGGAATTTCTTACACATTCTATAGGAACTAACTTTCATAATTGGTCAGCCTGTATTATCAAAAAGGAGAAATAAGCTCAGATATTAGTTCATTCTTCATTTGTGTTTCCATAGACATGTGTAAGGCCTCTGTTATAGAACTGGCCACACTCTCTTCCTCTATATAAGTACAAGACTAACTGTGATTCCTTGTATTCATTGTCCATATTTTATTCATCTCAGTGTTTATAGCTCCTAGCACAATGCCTAATTCGCTAGGAGTTCAATAATCACATATTGAATAAATGCATCATTCACACACATTATTCAACAGAAAATGGAAATAATGTTTTGAGTGCTGTCGAGGGAGATGAGCAAAACCATCATCCACTGGTGTCATTACATGTGGGCTCAATCTATATCAAAAGCTATTAAATGTTACCAAGCTCACACCCAGTAAATTTACCGCTATCAATTTCTCTTAAGGCGCTAGCTCAAAAGAAGAAAAATAGATACACAAACACATTTTAAAACAGTACTATGAACTGACTTTTGAAATCAGCTGGGCAGGATATTATGCAGATATTGCAAATTATAGACAGAAAATTGTACATCAATAAAGAATATCTATGAAACGTTGGAAAGTTTCAAAAGGAGACTTCAGCATCGCACTTCTTATGACCCCAACTAAGGAAATCCTATGAACATAGAAATAACAGTTATGAAAGGGTGAGGGGAAATGAAGAGTTGTATTTACCTTATAGAAGTTGAAAATATCTTCCTAAAAATATTCCTTTAGTGTAGTTATGACATTATGTTAATACGTATTTACTTGCTTTAATTTTTGCTTTGCTAGGGATGAGCTTGCTGTCACATACAATTGCTATATCATGGAGCTACACTGCTAGCCCCTAATATATATTTTTGAACCAGATTACAAATAGACCAGGTTTCACAAACAGATTGCATTCCAGAGGCTCATCTCTAAGTCAGATGTGACATAAAAATAACATAGACTGTGTTTGTAGATAGCTTTAAACTATATCAAGCTTTCCTACTGTATGTGGTAAACAAAAATATAATCAAATACTGGGTTTTCAATAGGAGATTAGAATAACACTACATTGTAGCAAAAGAATAGAAAACAGACTTTTCTACTTTTTTGGATGTTTGTAGCATTTAAACATGCAAGTTAAAGTTAGTAAGAATAAAAAAAGGTAGAAAGGGCCAGGCAGTGGTGGTGCACACCTTTAGTCCCAGCACTCGGGAGGCACAGACAGGCAGATTTCTGTGAGTTCGAGACCAGCCTGGCGTACAAAAGCTAGCTCCAGGACAGCTTTCAAAGCAATACAGAGAAACCCCGTCTCAAAAAAAAAACCAAAAAACAAAAAACAAAAAACAAAAACAAAACAAAACAAAACAAAAAAGGTAGAAAGGATATTTTGTTGAGATTCTAAAAGTGTTTTTAGACTTGTTTCAAAGTCTTAATCAGATTAGGGCATTGGCTTATTGTGGAATTTTGACTCATAATTTATAGATTCCTCTGTAACTGACTCCGTTTTATTACCATGACACACCTTGGACTTGATTTTTCTTTTCCTTTTGGTGCACAAATGAGATGAGAATAGAGGAATCCCTCATGAAGTGAATTCAAAGCTAAGAAAGAAATATTTAAAAGTGAATTGAAGCAGATGCAACCAAGAGTGCAAGAAAAAGAAATAAAACGTTACAAAAACAAGGGCAAGCTATTTTTGGTGGTTTCTTGACATATTCTCTTACCTTAAACATCAAACTAAATTAAAATTTTTGAATGAAATATTCAAAACATTTTCACAGTCATATAGAATGGACAAAAAGTTATTAGCTATCAGGCCAGAACGTGAGTTCAGCTCTAGCTCTAGTTGAGGGTTACTGTTTTGCTGAACTGTGAGGATGCTTCTTGAACCTGGGAAAATCACCATTCCAATATCTATGGCCTGCCGAGGTCTGTGTAACAGAAGATTAATCACAAAGTCATCCATGGTGGGTTATCTTATGCTGCTTCTATAATTATAGCTCCTTGTAGGGTTAAAAGAATAAGAGAACTAATTGATACTGTAATCTGTCAACCGATATAGTTAACTAGCTGTTTTAGGCGAAGAATAGATGAAGTTACTGTTCTGAAGTCTAGTAATTGGCCAAAGGAATGAGAATACAATTGAATATTTTTGATAGCTTAGCATCTATGTTGCCATTTGAAAGATAACTATGAAGAGAGCAGTCTATGTCTAGATAGAGAGGAAAGTGGAATGATAAATCAAAGCCATCTACGGTCATTATGAGAAAAGCACAGAACAAGTGGCACAAATGGAAAGAACACAGCTCACGAAATAGAAAGCACAAAATAATAAGGGCATAGAAATCCAAATAGGTCATGAATTACATGAAATATAAGTGGACTAAAAGCTTCAGCTAACAAGATGCTCAGAGTAGATCAGTTAAAAAGGCCAACTCAGTGTTGTTTATAACAGAGCCATAAAAAAGGATAAAGGTTAAAGTAAAAATGTAGACATAATGTATGCCATGAACATGCTAAAGAAATGAAATGCAATTTAGCCAAGTTAGTGACTATTAAAATATTGTTAAGATGATTTCTTCATAATAACTATAATCTTAGAAATGCTTTAAATTATTATTCACTGATGCCATAGTCTTTAAAATGTGCAATCAAATAGTCTATAAAAAGGAATAGAAAAGCCCAACGGTAGTAAGAATTAAAAAAAAATAATCCCCCCTCAATAATTCAGAGAACAGGTAAAAATAAGAATAAGAAATATTTAAATGATGTTTCACAAAACTGTAAAAAGAGAAAGACCTTGATTCCTAACAGTTACAAATACATATTTTTTCAAACATAAATGATAGAACTTTTTATAAGATTCATCCTTCAACAATTTTCAGTCTTCAGAACCACATAGCTCACTTACCTTTACAAAAGTATGACCAAGTGAAAAATAGAAAACAAAATAAATATTAAAAAATTATATGGAATCGATAGGTTATTATGTTTAAGGATATATATACACATTCAATAACAATTGATGAAATGAAGACCATGAATTTGAAGGAGAGTGAGGAGGAGTATATAGGAACATTTGGAAGTAGAAAATGAAGGGAGAAACATTGTAATTAAATTACAATCTCAAAAATAAAAAACCCACAGATTGGAAATATACAAGATATATATTTTCAAACTTTATTGAAAATCCATCTTCTTCAGGAATCTTTCATGGAATAAAATGCTTTTTATAATAATTATTTTATGTTTCTGTCTATTTAAATCCCAAACAGAACATGGTTTTCCTGTGGCGAGGCATTGAGTGTAGCCATTTACTAGGTATATGTGAACTTAGGCAAATTATCAAGTCACTCTAACAGTCAAACTTCATGGTCTGTAATATGGGGCTTGTACCTCTCTTAGAGCATGTCTGTCCATACCGGGATAATTTATACCATTGCTTGGCATGAGGCTAGTATGTAACAAATAATAGTTATGGTGATGTGAATATGAATTTCCTACTTAAGCCTGCCATCCCAGTATTCTGGTGGTAGAAGGAGGAAGCTCATGAGTTCCAGTTGAGGCTACATGGTGAATGTATCTCTCAAGGAAGGGATGAAGGAAAGAAAGGAAGGAATGGAAGGAAGGCTAAGAGGAAAGACTAGAAAGAAGCATGTAAGTGCTTGATAAGAGACCAGGAGAATTTTCCAAATATTCCTATCTCTTATTAATTTGCCCAAGCCCAGCTCAGCATGTAGAACCTTTTGAACACAGTGCCAGCTCTATCACCTTGAATGCTGCAAACTCGCCCTTCTGGTTTATTGACATTAGTGTGATTACCCAGCAATTAGCCTCCTTTGACTTTAGGGTCAAGAGGAGGGAACTCATTGAAGTTCACCAACTTGGTTTCCACACTACTGCATCAGAGAAGCTGAGATGAAAGAGACCAGTAAAGTGGCAGCAGAAACTGTGGCAACAGAAATAAAGAGGCAGCAGCAATTTGCCACTGGGTGAGTTAGGACAGTCATCTCCAGCTCTGGAATAGCCTTGGTGCTAAGACAGCACTAAGTGCCCATTGTCAGTGTAGGCTGCATGACTAAACAAGCACTCAGCAGTTTGCTAGCTGACTCAGATCATGCTCAGAGTGTGTCCGGGAGCAGGCTAAGCTGATATCAGGAGTGGAGCTTGTGACTTTATACTAATTTGAGTGTGTCCCATGAGTCATAAAAGAACAGCCACTTCATCTGCTAGAGGGGAATGTCAGCAATTGAGGCAATCACAATGTCTTGTCTGATATTAACAGAACTGAGGATGACTGTTTCTATACAAATCTATCCTGGGCTTTTTCTTCGTAATGACACTGTGGGAAGTCCATTAGATGCCACTTCTGTTTCCTCATTGTGTTTATTATATATAATTGATTCATTGGATTCTTCATGAGCATGGTGTCTTCAAATGTAAAGAGAAAATGGACAAACACTTTTTTTTTCTAGTCCCAGTATCTCTGCCAGTTAGATAAAAAACAAACAAACAAAACAAAACAAAACAAAACAAAAAAAACATTATACCACATCTGCTGTCTTCTTGGCTACAAATTTTCTGGCATGAGAATTTATACGATATCCCTTATCCAACTCTGTCCCACCCAGCACCACTGCCCATCTTGCATAAAATGCCTAGGCTAGGGGAGGTCACGTGTGAGTAAGCAAGTGGAGTAAAAAAAGCCTGAGGTCCTGACCTAGACACACTGTTGGCAAAAGTAAAGCTGACTTGAGTGTGCTCCACGAGTGCTGATCCTTATAGCTAAGAAAAGAAGTTGTAAAATTAGATAAATTTGACTTTGAATACTACCACTAGTTAACTAATTATTTGACCTTCTACAAACACAACTGTCCTGGAGAAGAGAAACACATGAACTCTACAAGGGTCATCATGATCTGTGTATGAGGCTTAGCATAGTACCTAAATCAATTGTTTGATAAATATTAGCTCCTAGTATTATTATCAATAGAGCTATTGCTGTTATTTATGGCAGTAGCTTTGGCCAAAAGCAGGCTGACTCATGCTACATGTCATTAGGGTCACCATGTAGCTACACAGTAAAGTTGGCCATGGAGTTTCATAGACTGCAAGAGTTAAAGAACATTTACAAATTTAAATGTTGTTCTTTTCTACATAGCCTTAATCATCAGTTTCCGAGAGGTGTTTTTGTTTTTGTTTTGTTTTGTTTTGTTTTGCTAGGCCAAGTATACATGGACCGGCCTCCAGAGTGTCCCAGGATTGCTATGGGGTGGTGCCCTACTACTGTGGTTCTGTGTAGCTAGCAGACAGACAGACACAGCAGGCTCTGACCTGAGTCACTTCTGTGTTCCTCATGTTAGTGCTGATCCTGCTGCAATCCCAAGATAGGATTACACGTGGAAGGACTTCACTGAAGGCAGCAAATGTGAGAGAAAATAGAGCTAGAAGCAGACATTGTGAATGGCCTCAGGCTGCCACGGAAGCCCAACCAAATTAGTCTAGGAGGACCTCTGAACAAGGCAACTGGGGCCTCTGGTCCATTATGTACTTTCCAATTGGAGATCTGCTATGTACACTAATGGTCACCACATATATTGACAATAGAAAGATGTATAAAAGACAAAAACAGTGACAGAAATATCATTTGCATTAGTTGCTTTTCAGTTGCTGTGATAAATATACTGTACCCACAAGCAACTTAAAGAAGAAAGCTTGTTTTCACTTATGCTTCCAGAAGAATAGGAGGTGATAGCAGAGGAGGCTGGACAGCAGGATGTGGGAGCAGGAAGCTGAGAGAACAAAAACAGAGTGGTGCTCCACATTCTCATAGCCTGTCCCTTCATCCAGGAAGGGTGCGCTTCTTAAAGGCTGTCTAACCCCTCCAAACAACACCACCAACCGGGACCAAGCACTGTAATACATGAACCCATGGAGGATGTTTCTCATTTAAACCACTGCAAAACTGTACAATTTTCAGTGTTCTATTCTGCTAGATGTTTACTTGGTTTACTTTTGTTTTGTGGTACTGGGGATTAAACCTAGAATTTCCCATCAAGTGCTCTACCGATGAGCAACACTCACAGCCTTCTTCATACATTTCGTTTTGAGACAGGGTCTCACAAATTTGCAGAGGCTGTCCTTGAACTAACTCTGCAGTACAGGCAGGCCTTGGGCCTGTCATTCCTCCATCTTAGACCCCCACATAGCCTGGATTGCAGTCATGAGCCACTTTACTTTGGCTCCAGCCTGGTTTTGATAGCTTCCTTTTTCAAAGCTTGCTAGATACATTATCTACAAGGCTCTAGCACAAACCCACCAGTTTCCTGGGGCTCTTCACCCCATTCTTTCTCATCAAGATATGTGGTTATACAATCAGAAGATTTTGGCAGCTGTGAAAATTAGGTTATATTGCGACTTAATGGCATGAAAACATATTCAAGGTGTGTTTGTAAATGAAGAAAACCACATTTAAAGCAATGTATTTATAGTATAATTTCCATTTTGTAAAAGAAAAATTACATGTGCATAGGAAAAATGTAGAAAGATAAATGCAGAAATATTAACAATAAATATTTAATGTTTTAAACTTTCTATGCTTTCCTATTTTTCAAATGTATTACTTTTGAGATATTATTACCAATACTTTGAAGGTATTTTCGGTTTCAAAACTCCGGCCCAAAGACTGAAGTCTGATTATCACTGGCTTGTCCTCTCTGAGAAAGACTGAAATTATAAAGTAGCTTCTCAAGACTGGTGACAATTTAAGACTTGGGACTTGGAAGTAGAGCACTTGCCACACATCTACAGGGTCCTTGGTTACATCCAAGCACTGCTGAGATTAAAGGCTTGTGCCACCACCACTTGGTCAATGGCTAAGCTTTAACTGAGTAAAAACAACCATGTGTTTACTACATGCCAGGCCCTGTACCTCTGTACCTTAAATGTATTGGCTCATTTCATTGTCTCAATAACTCTGTAGGGTTGATAGCATGGTTATCCAAATACATAAGAGAGAAGGAAACTATAGCAACTGAGAAACAAATGAAGTGGGTCCAGCTCACACACAGCAAGTGAGTGGCAACACCAGGATGCTTGCCTACCTTTGTCTGGAATATTGATTTCTAGCTATTTCTTGGTACTCCCTCCATCCAAACGGTTATCTCTGTCCACCACCACTGGCCTATTTTCAACTGTGAAAGATCTGTATGTGTCCCTTCCCCAAGCAAGGCACCAGAAGAAGTATCCACCTATGACTTTTGGACAAGTTGTTTCAATTCTCTGAACGTCAGTATGCCCACTTGAAAAGAACACTGGTATTCCTTAGCAGTGCTATGTTACAGGAGCCACTTGATGCCAAGTGCCTGCACATGGGAAGCAGTAATCAAAGAGGAAATGGAAATGTTCATTTGCACTTAATGTAAAATATGGACTTAGGATCTGAGCATATTGAAACATTCCTTTGCAGAAATGAAGAAAGAACAATATTGTGTTAAATTACTTAGACATTTAAAATTGTAGACAGTGAAGGAATTACATGACTGCGGATTCCAGGGTGCTTCTGTAGAGCAAAGGATATTCCAAACAAAGAGGAGATTAGGAAGGAACATGGTCCTGGAAAATCCCAGAAGTAGTAGTATATGTACAGAATTGTAATGAGCGAATGGAGCTAACCAAGGAGTCAGGTTAGGGCATTAGCAATGGATAAAACTGTATGCACAAACACCCACAAACAATAGTGGCATCCTCTTCCTATGCCTTGTCCCTAGTCTTTAAATACTTGCTGAGTACTAAATGCTTCCTCTATGATATTTCAAATCTCTATAAGGTAAGAGTCTCTATGGTTGTTTCACAGATAAGGAAAGTGGGATTAAGAGGTTCAGTAGAGCCATACAAATGACACTGATGGACATGCATTCTTACCTCGAGACACAAATACATGGTACTTTAATGCAAACCCTCCCTGCAGATGTGAAAAGCCACACTGAGTTTGAAGAGCTGAAGACTATCCAGTGCCACTAGTGGGCATCTGGGATGGTGAGGAGAAAATGAGGCTAGAGGAATGAGCAAGATGCAAGTCACACAAGCCTTTGAAGATCATGCTGGGGAATTTAGACTTTTCTCCTAAAGGAACTGGGAACAATGGAAGTATTTTTGATAATGGAAAGGCATAATTGGTTCTGTACTCTTGACAGAGTAGATATTGAATTATATTGAAATTGCATGTGAGATGGGGCTGAAGAGATGGCTCAGTGGATAAGAGTACTTACTTGTCTTCCAGAGGACATGGGTTCATTTCCCAACATTTGCATGGCAGCTCAAATGCACTTGTCACTCTAGTTTCAGGAGATCTGACATGCTTCACGGGCATCTGAGGGAACAAGTACACACATGCAGGCAGGCACACATAAAATCATTTAAAAATAAATAAAATAAAAAAGAAAGTTGCATATAGTAGGCCAGTTCAAAGTCACCAAAGCCACATGATGATAAAACCTGAGGAAAATGAGGACTACCCATTAAAGTATCTTCATTGATGAAATGTAGACGAAAGTTTCTTTCCAGCCTGGTCCCACAGCCACTTTGCCCCAAATAAACACACAACGACTTATATTAAGTGTAAAATGTTTGACCTATGTCTCAGACTTCTTATTGGCTAGCTCTGTCTTAGTTATTGTATTGCTATGAGGCTGTGGCTTACCTGTAATCTGACATGTTACTCCTTCGGAAGCACGGCATCTCTTTGTGGCCTCTTCCTGCCTTCTTTTCCCCAGCCTTCTCCTGGTCTAGTGGCCCCACCTATCTTCCTGCCTGGCTACTGGCCAATCAGTGTTTAATTTATCAATAATAAGAGAAATATATACAGAAGGATACCCCCATCAATGAATGAGTGAGCTAGAGAAACTGCATTAAATCTGAATTACTTCTTTCCAGAGACTTCACAACACCACTGCTGTTTCTCTTCTTTCTTCTACTTATTCATCCCTTTCATCAGGATAACAATAGATTCCCAAAACAGGCAGTAGTCTTATAGGACTTGGAGTTTGCTCATCTCTCTAGTCTATTTCCCCTCCCCATCCCAAACACCCACCAGCTGCTCTGGATAGCCTTCAGTTCTCCAAACTCATTGTGGCTTTCTTTTTGCATCATCAGGGACGGCTTGAATATAACACAATGCATTTATATTTTGAGATCATCATGCATGGTCATCATTGTTATGTCTCTAATGAGCTTCTTAATCACTTTTTTCTTGCCTGTAAAATGAACATGATGACATAGGAAGGGAAGTGTCCAGTGATGGAAAGATATCATTCACTTTGGGAGATAATGCTGTATCAATAAGGGGGAAAGTCAGCATTTGTTTTGGAGCAAAGAGAAAACAGAAGAGTGATGTCAATGAGCAACAAAATGACTAGTTAGCCCAATTAGGCCATGTGTCCTGTATAGTCAGGGAACAGAGAATACCTTTCTACTTTTCATGTAAATGACTAAAATTCTGCCTTTATTAACAGAGATAAGAGCTTTCATAGGGGAGATATCTGTTTGGGTTAGTTACACATCAATACCTTGATTCTACACTAGCTATTTAATACTCAAAATGCACAAGTTACAGTGAGAATGGTAGAAAGCTCACTAGGCAGATCATCAGTAGCAACTGTGATACTAACTTGTTAGTTGATCTTAAGCAGAGCTCTTACTTCTTTTCTCTGTGCTTTGATGTTTTGTCCACTGGTGATATGCCAAAGCATTGGTATTAAGAATACAGGCCCATTGCCAGAATACTTGTGTTCAAATACCACACCAATGTTTACTAACTATGTAAACCTGTGGAAATTACTTGATCTCACTGGGTCTGAGTTTCTCCATTTGTCAAGTCAGAATGATATGTACTGAGTATATAAGAAGGTTAAATTATTTCAGTTTTGTAATGCCTTAGTAAGTATTGTATAAACATTTGCTAAGATTGTTAGTATCCAGCCAAGAGAACATGGACCAAATGTTCCCAGGCATTCCCTATTTGCTAATACAAGCTTCTTCCTACTCACAGCAGGACCCTCATTATAGCCATTGAGGCCGCCTCTTAACCGTAGTCTTTGGCCCTCAGCCCATCTACACCCTGCCTATCTCCTCAACTCTTGTGCACAGTCTTCTTCATGTACCTCATCATCTTAAAATATACTTATAGCTTGAGTTGTTTTTGCTAACATCTGTCTAATTTTGTAATAAATGCATATCACTAAGGGAAGTTTATTTGCAACCAGTTATCCACATCCATATTTTTCTTAAATGTGCAAACTTCTATACTCTTTCTCTGACTCCCAAGAATTTTTGTAAATCACAACTTTCTTGTGTTTCTGACTATTTAATAAAAGATTATATTGTCTAATTTCCAGCATCCTTCCTATCTTTAACACCTTATGATTTTAAGAATGAATTGACTAGTGAACATTCAGGTACACTTTTGGACATCTGTAGAAATATGTCTTGCTGACTATCTCTCCAGCATACCCTGAGATGTTGCTCAGCATATCTAACTCAGAAATTAACCTTGATTGTAGGCTGGTAATCTTTTACTATATGCCTAAAATCCATATATGAGTGAGTACATACCATGTTTGTCTTTTTGTAACTGGGTTACCTCACTCAGGATGGTTTCTTCTAGTTCCATTCATTTGCCTACAAATTTCAAGATTGCATTGTGTTTTTTTCCCGCTGAGTAATGCTCCATTGTGTAAATGTACCACATTCCCTCTATCAATTTTCTGGCTATTACAAATAATGCTGCTATGGACATCATTGAACAGATGTATGAGCGTTGTATGAATATTCTTCTTTTGGGTATATGCCTAAGAGTGGAATTGCTGGATCTTGTGGTAGACTGATTCGCATTTTCCTGAGGAACTGTCATACTGATTTCCAAAGTAGCTGTACAAGTTGTCACTCCCACCAGCAGTGGAGGAGTGTTCCCCTTTCTCCAATCCTCTCCAGCATAAACTGTCATTGGTGTTTTTGATTTTAGCCATTCTGACAGGAGTAAGATGGTATCTCAGAGTTGTTTTGATTTGCATTTCCCTGAGGGCTAAGGATGTTGAACACTTTCTTATATGTCTTTCAGCTATTTTATATTCCTCTATTGAGAATTCTCTGTTTAGTTCTATACCCCACTTTTTAATTGAATTATTTTGTGTTTTGGTGATTAGCTTCTTGAGTTCTTTGTATATTTTGGAGATCAGCCCTGTGTCAGATGTGGGGTTGGTGAATAACTTTTCCCATTCCCTGGGCTGTCGTTATGTCTTGTTGACTGTGTCCTTTGCCTTACAGAGACTTCTCAGTTTCAGGAGGTCCCATTTATTAATTGTCAATCTCTGCCTACAATTCACACTGCCAGAGAAGCTAGGAAACAAGGAGAACCCCAAGATAGACAGACATGGTCCCCCAAAGAAGGGGAAAGGGGCAAGATCTGCTGAGCAAATTAGGAGCATGATGGAGGGGAGAGGTAATTAAGAGAAAGAGAAGAAGAGAAGAGGAGGGGAGAGGAGGACTTGAGGGAGCAGGAAGATTGAGTCAGGGGAAGAATAGAGGAGAGCAAGAAAAGAGATACCATAATAGAGGGAGCCATTATAGGTTTAAAGAGAAATTTGGCACTAGGGAAATGTCCAGAGATCTGCAAGGATGACCCCAACTAACAATCTAAGCAATAGTTGAAAGGCTACCTTAAATGCCCTTCCCCTATAATGAGATTGATGACTACCTTATATGCCATCCTAGAGCTTTCATCCAGTAGCTGATGGAAACAGAAGCAGACACCCCACAGCTAAACACTGAGCTGAACTCTGGAATCCAGTTGCAGAGAGGGACGAGTGATGAGCAAAGGGATCAAGACCAGGCTGGAAAGACCCACAGAAACAGCTAACCTGAACAAGGAGGAACTCATGGCCCCAGACTGATAGCTGGGAAACCAGAATATGACTGATCCAGACCCCCTGAATGTGGATGTCAGTTTGGAGGTTTGGTTATCTATGCGGCCTCTGGTAGTGGATCAGTATTTATCACTAGTACACGAATGGACTTTGGGAACCCACTCCACATAGAAAGATACTCCCAGAGCCTAGACACACAGGGGAGGGTCTAGGCCCTGCTCCAAATGATATGACAGACTTTGAATATCCCACATGGAAGGCCTTACCCTCCCTGGGGAGCAAAAAGGGGATGGGATAGGGGGTTGGTGTGGGGGGCCAGGGGAGGAGGGGAGGGAGAGGGAACTGGGATTGACATGTAAAACAAACTTGTTTCTAATTTATATAAAAAGAAAATAAAAGGAAAAAAAGAAATTAACCTTGAAAACATAGTATGAACTTTATAGTTATTCACATTCTTGGCTCCAGTATTTTCAATTTGATCAAATCATTCAAACCTCAGCAATGTTTTATGCATTAAAGACCCTAAATAAAGTGATATTTATATTACTGGAAACAAAACAGACTAAGTTCTAAATAAGGGAAAGGCTACAATTTATTACTATGCAGTCTTTAAAATAGATCACAGCTGAAAAAACATTAATGTTATAAAAATGATGTTTTAAATGTGTACAGAATTCTGTGTACTCTCAAAATCATGGAAATCAAGATTATCAGGAAGTATAAAAAGTGATGGCAATGAATATTTCTCCAATCTTTTAAAATATGCCTCTTCATAGAAACAATAGAAAACAAAATATCACATTTTCTTTTTGTGGTACATATATATATATATATATATATATATATATATATATATATATATGTATATGTATATGTATATGTGTGTGTGTGTGTATGTGTGTGTGTGTGTTTGATATATACCAAAGACCCACATATGCATTTTTAATTTTTAGATTTTCTCTCTTTCCATAATATATGTGTCATGAAAGCAGAAGGGATACTACTTGCAGGAAAAAGGGCAAGGAGTAGAGAATATGACTGTGGTGTTTGAATAAGAATAACACCCCATAGACTCATGTATTTGACCAGAGACTGGAACTCTTTAAAAGGATTAGAAGGATTAGGAGGTGCAATCTTTCTGGAGGAAGTGTGTCACTGGGCTCAGCTTTGAGGTTTCAAAAGTCCATGCCAGTCTCTCTCTCTCTCTCTCTCTCTCTCTCTCTCTCTCTCTCTCTCTCTCTCTCTCTCTGTCTGTCTGTCTTTCTGTCTCCAGACAACCTGGTCCACCAAACTCTCAACTTTCATAATTGTCATACAGTTAATTCTGAGCATCTGAACGATGTCATGCAACTTTCATCCCTAAATGTACAGAGTCATCTCTAGATTCTGTGAAGGGACAAGAACCTATGAACCCCTTTCAAATAGTTCAAAGAGATGAAAAGGTTAAGACAATTCACTCACAAGATGACATTTTCCCCCTAAACTCCCAACCAAAGTTGTGGGGAAAGGTAAGGATGACACATGCTGACCCAGTCTAATTTCTGCTGATAAAAGATGATGAACTTAATGGATTTGGGGTCCATATGACATAATGTGTATTGACTTTAGGAAAGGCTTTTGATTCTGCTCTTGGCCATGACCTACTCATTAACTAGCTTGAAAAATGATTTCAGACCTGACACAATTGGTACTAGAGGATGATATTGACAAAGTCGTTTTTGATAGTTCAATAAGAACCAGAGGTATCAATAAGAACCAGAGCCAGAGATTCACACTGGGTCCTGTGACCTAAGGCTGACACAAGTCAATATTTCCATCAATGCTTCATCAGTTGAAAGATAAAATATGCCTGGTAATTATAGAAAAATAAAGGAAATGAGTTTTTAATGGGGGGATACAAGATTGCACTGTAGATGACCACCGTTTTATACTTCAACCCCAAAGCAAAAGGAAATGGATTTAGAAATGCATAGGAAAGAAGACTAATCTTGAGTATACACCACCTCCTAGGGACAGACAAACTGTGATCAAGGGGAGTTAAAGACAGAGAGCAAATGGGTGATGCAGGGGAGACAGGGCTCTGGCAAGGGGTTCTTTATAGATGAACAGATCAGGGAGCTATTGGAGAAGGCTGCAATGTCATTTACAAACACCACTGCAGGTCAGAATCTGCTGGTGATGTGTGAGTAGCAATACCTAGGCTTGTGAAACAGTACACTGGGCTACAAATGGCCAAATATGTCTTGGGAATATGTTTAAGGCAACCGTTCAGCAAAGAAGGTGAGTCATCATCTGAAATGAATAACATTCATCATGGCATGTTTTTATTTGATTTTTCTTTTCCTGTGAGGGTCAATAATTAAGGGATGAAGGTGGATGGGACCTTAATGGAATGCTGCCCTGGTATGGAAACATACAAGAGACTCTGAAATCAAGAGCATTAAGAACAAGTCGCTTGGGGTTGAAAATGTTTTGAGCAAGCCAAAAGCCAGGAGAGAAAGCCTCCAGGTGGTCAATAGGGGAACACGGGGCAATTTTATGGGTTCGGAAATAGATCCTGTCATTAGCGGTCCAGATCTAGCCAGAGCATGGAGCTCTAACGACAAGCCCTAAAAAAAGTATGGAATAGTAAATATGTGTGATTTGGAAAGCCCTAAAAGTGAGAAAGGACATGAAAAGCCAAGTGCAAAACAGTCTTCAATCCGTGAAGGCAACAATTTTCTAGTTACTTCTCTTGCTGCTCACCCAGCCTATGACATGATTCCTTGGAGAGTGACTGCCAGCTGCTAGTTGCTAGTTGCCAGCCAAGAAAATCTTCTAATGAAAGCAAATTCACTTCCATTTGCCTGAAAAGAACAAACTTAAGGGACATCAGGAGCACATAGCTGTAAATTTCTACCTCATGTAGGTCTCAGCTTTGTTCATTTGTGATTAAGGATTATTTAGGCACATTTGGAGCTTTGAGAGGAGAAATTACAACTTTTATAAACCTAATAATATCTTTCAAGTGAATTTGGTTTTTAAGTTTTGTAATACATTAACACCTGATCATTAATAAAATACTGAAAAAAAAAGAATATAAAGGGAAACATTACTGTCTAGGGAAACAAAGGGGGCTAACAGGAGAGGTAGGGAGAGGGGAGGGTAAGGAGGTGTGGGGGTAAGGTGTTCAACATACATTGTATCCTTTTACGAAAATGTCTTTATATAACAAAACCCCATTCAACGAATATGCACAGTGAAAATTAAAAATGAAAATAAAAGAATGAACTCCAAAAGAGGAACATAAAGAGAAATGCAGCTATGGTCCTTCACATTGACAATCCATACACCCACCACAGATTTAGAGTGAATTGTATTGTCAGTTTACAGCTGATTTTTTCTTTTAGATGTGTTTCTGTATATTTACATGCATACACACACACACACACACACACACACACACACACACACACACACACACACACTTTTTTAGTTAGAAATACTCAACATCAGCTCATGCCAGCACACACACTTCAGCTTTCTTTTTTTTAACAGTAGCATGCTGCATGCTATTAACCACCCATGCTTATTTATGAGTGATATTTAGCTCATAGCTAATTATATTGGCTCTTTTTCTCATATAAACAATATCATGATGAATATATTTGTATATACAAGTGTGAGCATGTATTGGGTATTGATAAAGGAGAGGATACATTCCTAAAAGCTGAATTCTTGGCACATACATTAGAATTTTTGTTAGAAGCTGCCAAATTTCTATACAGAATTGCTATTCTAATTTAGTATCAAAGGTTTTACACCATCACGAACCTTCATATTATGCTTTAATTTCATTGCTTTGTTTCTTTTCTTCTGATCTATGAGGGGGGAAATGCTGCTTTTATTTGACTCTGCCCTTCCCTAGTATCAATAGCTAGGGTGACTGAGCATATTTTCAAGTGTTAATTGGCTAGTTATATTTTTCTGTGAATTGCTCCTTAATTACTTTTATTTGACTGTTGGGTTGTTTTTCTTTTTTTACCAGTATAAACGAGTTATTTGCATTTATGGATATTAACCCTTTGTTGTATGGTAGCTATTCTTTTGCACTTTACCATTTGCCTTTCTCTGTATTATAACACTGAAACTATCTTTCTCAAAGGCATTCCATGAAGCAAAGCAAGCAACAATAGAAAAAGTTAGATCTCTGAGTTCTGTTCGCTCTGATAAAGTATCTAATTTTCCTAACCAGTGAGTGAGTTGAAGTTAAGATAGAATTTACCTGTTTGCCCTCAATTACTTAAAGTTAGTTTGTAATTACCTGGAAATCCTATTCTTTCTAAAATTTTAGCCAGGCCCTACAGGTCATACGCTTACCTTCAATAATGATGTTGCTAAGTTGTACTACAAACCTATCTACGTCTACCCTGTTATTCACCAAACAGACAAGTCATCCAATATATGCCAATATATATGCCAATTTGCATAGGATTTCAGTGGTCTAGAATAAATGAACCTCATAATCCAGGCTTCAAGAGAAATGTTCATGGTTAGAGAAGGAAAAATCTTTGTCCCATTCCACCCCACAGCCCACTGAACACATCTAACTGGAATAGAATCTATTTTATAAAAAAAACACCACTACGACCCACAATTTGCTAGCTTGCTGTATAAGGGAGGAAGTAAAGAGCCCGTAATTAAGTGACATTTACAGACTTTATACTCAGTAGTCTTCACCAGGATTCCAGAGCCAAGTATGAGTGTAAATAGATTTTCCTCATTCTCAAACACTGTAGATAATATTTGGCACAATACTCAAATTTCCTGGCTCTCTTCCACATGTTCTGTCTTCTCAATGCATAGGTCCCAAAAGGAAAAGCAAGAATGCTGAATATTTACAGGGTTGGATTGCTTCCCTGGAGTGCACACCATATGCACAGTGACTACACCACCATGTGGCCATATCTATGAACTGCCAAGTTCTCTGCTGTGGGACAAGCAACCAAGATTCTGTCTGCTGAACCTTTGCAAAGGCTGTCCACTAACTTGCATTTTTCTCTCTTCTCAGCTGCTAAATCAGCAAAAAACAGGCATGTTATCAAACACGGTTTCTATACCATAATTCCTTCTCTGTCTCTCTCTGTCTCTGTCTCTGTCTCTGTCTCTGTCTCTCTCTCTCTCTCTCTCTCTCTCTCTCTCTCTCTCTCTGTCTCTCTCTCGTACCCGCATGTGTACAAGCAGTCACAACTACTCCAGTGCCTCAAATACTTAGCTGTATTCAAGACTTAGTGATATATCCTGAAAGTCAGTTAAAAGCTATTTCACAAAAGTTTTATTCCTCTAGATCAGTGGTTCTCACCCTTTCTAATGCTGTGACCCCTCAATACAGTTCCTCATGTGGATGGTCTAGACAGTGGTTCTCACCCTTCCTAATGCTGTGACCCTTTAATACAGTTCCTCATGTTGATGGTCTAGACAGTGGTTCTCAACCTTCCTAATGCTGTGACCCTTTAATACAGTTCCTCATGTTGATGGTCTAGACAGTGGTTCTCACCCTTCCTAATGCTGTGACCCTTTAATACAGTTCCTCATGTTGATGATCTAGACAGTGATTCTCACCCTTCCTAATGCTGTGACCCTTTAATACAGTTCCTCATGTTGATGGTCTAGACAGTGGTTCTCACCCTTCCTAATGCTGTGATCCTTTAATACAGTTCCTCATGTTGATGGTCTAGACAGTGGTTCTCACCCTTCCTAATGCTGTGACCCTTTAATACAGTTCCTCATGTTGTAGTGACCCCCAACCATGAAATTATTTCATTGCTACTTCAGAACTATAATTTTGGTTCAGTTATGAATTGTAATGTAAATATCTGACATGGGACCCCATGTGGGGGTGGCGACCCATGTGTTCAGAGCTACTTACTACCCTAGATAGAACACATGCACTAAATAGCAGCTGTATACTTGATTTCTTTGAGTAGCTGCTCTGGTCCCCAATGAGCTGAAGCACCTGAAGTTTACTGAAAAGTCTCACCAGTTATAATCACCTGAGCAAAGGTGCTCACTAAAACAACAGCAGCAAGATGGAACTCGAGGTAGAGTATTTTCTACCATTCTCTGAGGCTCTGGGGTTTATCCCCAGCAACACACACACACACACACACACACACACACACACACACACACACACACACACACACACACACACATGATGTTAAACAAAATTTAGCCTAAATGTTTAAAAAATAACCTTATTAAGTCAAGCACACATATCTCTGAGGAAATAACAGTGTGACATATTTTAAAGAGTTTTACCCAAGTACACTGAGTGAAACTCACACCTAGGAAAAGCTGATAAGAAGTGGTCATTGTAAAGAAAGTGTAAGAGCAGAGTGGCTCCCAAGAGTAAGGCCTAAGTCATGGCCGTTGTGCTGTCTTTGTAATGATTTCTAGTAGCTAGGCTAAGCTGTATATATTTCCTGTATATTTTGATTAAAATGGGTTGTCTGTCATTTAGTTTTGAAGTATTGGGGATGGAACTCCAGGCCTTCTGTGCTAGGCAAGGACGCTACCACTGAGCTGCATCCCTAACCCTGATTAGAGTGCTTCACCAAAGAATTCACTGAGATGGGAGATTTGGAAGGCAGAGGAAAGCTGCATACAGTTTGCAGTGCACACACTTTGGCACTTGCCTGCTGGCTCACCTTGCTGGTCTGAACTGCAACTGATCAACTTTTCCACGTATCCTACAGAGCTTTCAATTTCTGGTGCTGGGTCTGTCCTTACGGGTTCCATGATGTACTTAGGTGCTAAAAATCAATGTCCATCTTCTCTTCTCAGTCATAAATTTCAAACTTCAGCATGAGATGCCAAGCAACTAATTAGACTGTTCACTAGCTCCTATGATGTGTGCTGTCAAATCCCAGACACAAATACTTTCCCCTCCACAATGTCTTTATACTTAGAGCTACATTCTTGTTCTGTCACATTCCAGATGGGCCTCACACAAAGAACACAGACCAACCTGTGAGCTACCTTTGACCGCTGTGAAGTTTTGTCAGAAATATAATGCAATGATGAAAACCCTGCTTGGGAAAAATTTAACCCAAACACACATCTTAAGGGTCTGCTGTGGGCAAGCCAAAACAATGGAGGACATATAATATGCAACCCTAGGGAATGCATTTATAGTTCAGCAAGAGAAATGAGACTGGCACATACAAACAAAATTTAAGGCAACACGTAGTGGTAAGATTTGTAAGACAAGTTCCAAGCACGGATGGACACAGGGTCTTCTTGATCATGGATCTTAAATTCAGCTGTATAGAAAGGACCAAAATCACTCTCCTTCACAACCATGGATATACCTACCACACTCAAAATTTCCAAAGTGTGTGGAAGTCAAGTAGATTAACATCTTAGCCAGTCTTTGTGACAGGCTGTCTGTAGCTGGAAGAAAGCTCCCAGGGAAGAGTTACTGGATTGAGAAGCAGCCAAACTCTCCTGTACTTCAGGGTTTATCAGGAACTAGGAAGTCAGGATGACTGAATTGGAGCGCCCTCTGCTGAAAGCGCTTGCTATAACCTCAAAGCCTACTGCCTAAAAGACTGAGATTGGAGTCTGGCTTCTGAGTGAGGAAAACACACAGTAGAAAACAGACTTCAGAGATGACTCACTCCATTGCAGTTGATCCTTCACAACGAAAGCCTCTTGGCAGAATAATTCTTTCAGGATCCTAACACCCGTTCTCTAATTCTTCCAACAAGCATTTGGTCTGTACATAAAATGTGTTTCCCCTCTCTCCCGACAGGGCGCCTTTTTGCATGTTCACCCCCTTTTCATCATTTTATGTCTCGGTTTAAACATCACTTCCTGGGGGTTGCCTTCCTTTATCACCCTAAGTTTGTTCTTCCTATCAGCCTTTACCACCTTCCTCTGCATCACCACAGCCACCCCGTCACCAATGACAGCTCATGAAAGCTGCAAACATGGATCACACTGCACTGCCTGCAGAAGGCTCAACAGGTTTCTGAGTGTCTCTTTCAGGAAGCCCAAGTGCTCTGCGTCTCTTCTAGGCATCTCAACTCTTTCCACTGTTTTTTCAGGAGACCTAGATGGTGTATTTCTTTTAGGCAGCTTGGCTGATTCCCTCTTCCAGGCAGCTCTGCCACTCTAAGGGTCTTCCAGGAAGTTCAGTCTGGGAGTGTCTCTCAGCACTCATTACAGCTTACATACCCTTGAGAAGAGGGAAGGTCAGTTCTTGGACTTCCTGAAATAACTGAGTTATTTATTTTCTAAACTTAGGGATCTTCTCTTCGGGGTGGAATGTTTCACCTCCTGTCAGAATAGCTGCTGTTTAACATCATATGTGTTCACAAAATCCTTTGCAAGAGCTACACAGCAGTGTGTGTATGGTGTGCTTGTTGTATGTGATTGGGGGCGGGGAGGCATACAAGAACAATAAAGACGAGCCATGTGTGAGGGAGAAGGATGACAAAGAAGGCAAAGAGCAACTTGCATTCAATCTCAAGAGCATGAGGGAGAATCTCAGAGAGTACCCTTGGGATGGTACCTGGAGTGGACGTGTTGACATGGGCTTTCCTCGGAGCCAGATCCTGGGGGCCTTTCTATGTGTAATGCAAAGAATTAGGCTAATGTTCAAATACACTTTAGGTGGACTTTGTTTATAGTGGTATGAGATGGGCCTTAAAATAGAATATACGACACATTGCTAACATTTAGTACAATAACTACAGATGACATTAGCTTTTAGTCCAAAGCCTGGAACATGAGCTGGCAGTGGGATAAAATAATGAAAACTGTCGTTGTTACCGAGAATGCAGAGAACATGGCTTGTGCATAGAGATGGCCTCTGCAGCTTTCCACACACAAAGAATTTGGGGTCTTGAGCACTGACTATTGTGTGCATCTGTTAAATAGCAATTCCTTATGTTGTTGGAAATAAGCACTGTCATGCCGTTAGGATGAAAGAAAAAGAAAGAGGGGCTGGTAAAATGTCTCAGCAAGTCAAGGTGCTTGTCACCAAGCTTGACAACTTAAGTTCAGTCTCAGCAAGGTGAAGGGAGAAAATCAACTCCAGCAAGTTGTCCCCTGACTTCCATGAATGTCATAGCAGTCATGTTCACCCCCAAGAAATAAATACAATAAAAAACTTGGAACTACAAATACAAGGTAGAAATCTGTTTTCTTCAGGGACACTATGGAGAAACATTTCTTTCATGTACCATGAGCTCAACCACTGGGTAATTTATCTGAATACAATGAATGTAAAACGTTACCAAGGAAAACAGTGTAGGCGTTCCATAAAAATGTATCAGATGAATAAAACATATCAGTTAGAAACAATGATCCATTTCATGCATGCTACAAATGTTTTCCTCCATTAATTCAATCAAACTGTCACACACCAGAGTTCTGCTTTAAAAATAGTTCGCATGAACAAATCCTTAGAAAGTTAGTCCAGGTGAGAGGTAATACTTATTTTATCTGATTGGTAGCTGCGAAGTAGAATGAGAATATCATTTAGTTGCAATCCACAGGGATGATTTACTTGTGAGATAGTAAGCAAGAAAACACTTTTATCAGATGACATAAAAGCCTTTCAGGTAGTTTTTGCAAATAGTATAACGCATATACTTAATAAACTATTTTTACAAAGGGAAAAGGTACTTTGTATGCTTTAACTCCCTTAATTATGGAAAACCTATGGAATAAGTGCTATTATAACTTCAAATTGGAAGTGAGGACATTAAGGATCAGTCACTTAGTCCAGGTCACACGGAAGGTAAGTGGATAGGACCAGGATAATGGCTCCTGACACTGTGCCTTTGACCATTGAACTCCTGTAGTAGGAGGCTGAGAAAAGAGTTTGCTTTTGGCTGAAGACAAATAGTCAATGGAACGGAGGGTAAAAAAGAAAAGTAGGCATGCTAACAATCTGCTTATTAACTGTTAGGGAAATGCTGTGTACACTTAGCAGACTGAGAGAGCTGTTGGGCTGAGTCCCATGTCTGTCATTTGTCCTCTGAGGTTCTCCAAGTAAACCTCTAAAACGATGAAGGCAAGTGAAAATGGGCTGTGAGCGTGATGATGGTGTTAGAGGTGAAAGACGCTTTAGACATGCTTTCAAATGAATGTTGCTGCTCCTGATATATCTCATCCACCATGTAGGCAGAGCACATGCCTTCTTCAGTGCCCTGAAAGGCAGTGTTTACACTGATTACTGATGGACTCTAACAAGGAATATAGTATATATGAAATGGGAGCGGGTATGTAAGGAAGGCATCTGGTAGGAGGGGACATGGGGCACACAGAAGGGCCATTGGGGGATGGAAAAAATGAGAACAAGATATAATGATAAATATGTGTGAAAATTCTACAGTGTCTCCTTAAAGCAACAAGCTTGCCATGTAAAAATACACATGAGATAGAAGCAAATGTCTTTCCCTGTTTGTGTTTTTTGTTTTGTTTTGTTTTGTTTTGTTTTGTTTTGTTTTGTTTTTCGAGACAGGGTTTCTCTGTGGCTTTGGAGGCTGTCCTGGAACTAGCTCTTGTAGACCAGGCTGGTCTCGAACTCACAGAGATCTGCCTGCCTCTGCCTCCCGACTGCTGGGATTAAAGGCGTACGCCACCAACGCCCGGCCCTGTTTGTGGTTTTTTTTTTTTTTGTATAGTTTTTTTCTTTATGTGCTATTTTCTTTATATGCCATTACTTTATATACTAACTCCCCAAAGGGAGTGGCACTATTAGGAGGTGTGACCTTATCATAGGAAGTGTGCCACTGTGGGGGCGGGCTCTGAGCTCTCTTTTCTCAAGCTTCCCTCAGTGTGACAGTCAGTCCACTTCTTGTTGCCTACAAGATGTAACACCGTCAGCATCCCTCCAGCACCATGACTGCCTGCATGTCACCATTCGCCCTGCCATGCTGATAATGGGCTGAACCTCTGAAAGTGCAAGCCAGCCACCCAATCAAATGTTTTCTGTAAGAGTTGCTGTAGTCATGATGTTGCTTAAAACTAAGACACTAATTAATTATAAAACACAATATATAAAGTATAGGGGGCCCAAATCAGACTGGAGACCAAAACCGTTTTATTTCACATGAAAATAATTTCCTCATGGTCCAGAATTGAACCAAGAATCTGGGAAGTAGAAAATGTAAAGTCCCCCTAAACGTGGCTGTCAGTTGGGGGTGGGGTGGGCAGTCTATGGGCCTCTGGCAGTGGAAACAGTATTTATCCCTAATGCACGAATGGACTTTGGGAGCCCACTCCCTATGGAGGGATATTATTTCAGCCTAGATACACAGGGGAGGGCCTAGGTCCTGCTCCAAATGATATGACAGACTCTGAAGATCCCCCATGGGAGGCCTCACCCTCCCTGAGGAGTGGATGGAGGGTGGCATGGGGAATTTATGAGGGGAGTGAGAGGACTGGAGGGAGAGGTGGCTGGGATTGATATGCAAAACAAGTTTGTTTTTAATTTAAGTAAAAATTAATTTTAAAACTGAGCTCCTATCTCCTGATGGGGTCCTGGTGTGTCTGCACTGAATAATTGTTTTCCTATGGAGGAGTGGGGCTGTAGCAGTTGTCTCCTGTCCCATGTATTCAGAAACTTCCACCCCAGGGTAGGACCCACTAAGCACCCTCCTCTAAGCACCCTCCACTAAGCACCCTCCACTAAGCACCATCCACTAAGCACCATCCACTAAGCACCATCCACTAAGCACTTTCCTCTAAGCACCATCCACTAAGCACCATCCACTAAGCACCTTCCTCTAAGCACCATCCACTAAGGACTTTCCTCTAAGCACCCTCCGCTAAGCACCATCCACTAAGCACCCTTCACTAAGCACCATCCACTAAGCACCATCCACTAAGCACCCTCCACTAAGCACCCTCCACTAAGCACCATCCGCTAAGCACCATCCGCTAAGCACCATCCGCTAAGCACCCTCCACTAAGCACCATCCACTAAGCACCATCCACTAAGCACTCTCCACTAAGCACCCTCCACTAAGCACCATCCACTAAGCACCATCCACTAAGCACCTTCCTCTAAGCACCCTCCTCTAAGCACCATCCACTAAGCACCCTCCACTAAGCACCATCCACTAAGCACCATCTAAGCACCATCCACTAAGCACCATCCACTAAGCACCATCCTAAGCTAAGCACCCACTCCACTAAGCACCTCCACTAAGCACCATCCACTAAGCACCATCCACTAAGCACCCTCCACTAAGCACTATCCACTAAGCACCATCCACTAAGCACCATCCACTAAGCACCATCCACTAAGCACCATCCACTAAGCACCCTCCACTAAGCACCATCCACTAAGCACCATCCACTAAGCACTCTCCACTAAGCACCCTCCGCTAAGCACCATCCACTAAGCACTTTCCTCTAAGCACCCTCCGCTAAGCACCATCCACTAAGCACCCTCCACTAAGCACCATCCACTAAGCACCATCCACTAAGCACCCTCCACTAAGCACCCTCCACTAAGCACCATCCAAGCACCATCCACTAAGCACCATCCAAGCACCAAGCACCTCCACTAAGCACCCTCCACTAAGCACCATCCACTAAGCACCATCCACTAAGCACCTTCCTCTAAGCACCATCCACTAAGCACCCTCCACTAAGCACTATCCACTAAGCACCATCCACTAAGCACCTTCCTCTAAGCACCATCCACTAAGCACCATCCACTAAGCACCATCCACTAAGCACCCTCCTCTAAGCACCATCCACTAAGCACCCTCCACTAAGCACTATCCACTAAGCACTTCACACTAAGCACCCTCCACTAAGCACCATCCAAGCACCATAAGCACCATCCTAAGCACCACTAAGCACCATCCACTAAGCACCATCCAAGCACCTAAGCACCATCCACTAAGCACCCTCCACTAAGCACTATCCACTAAGCACCATCCACTAAGCACCCTCTAAGCACCATCCACTAAGCACCATCCACTAAGCACCATCCACTAAGCACCATCCACTAAGCACCATCCACTAAGCACCAAGCACCATCCACTAAGCACCATCCACTAAGCACCATCCACTAAGCACCCTCTAAGCACCCTCCACTAAGCACCATCCACTAAACACCCTCCACTAAGCACCATCCACTAAGCACCATCCACTAAGCACCTCCACTAAGCACCATCCACTAAGCACCCTCCACTAAGCACTATCCACTAAGCACCATCCACTAAGCACCTTCCTCTAAGCACCATCCACTAAGCACCATCCACTAAGCACCATCCACTAAGCACCTTCCTCTAAGCACCATTCACTAAGCACCCTCCACTAAGCACTATCCACTAAGCACCCTTCGGCAGAACTGAAAGCCTTCTTGCACAGAACTGAGCAGGAGGCTGCTGTGTTCATCCAGGCAGTTCGATAGGCTTTTACTTTGGGGGAAAGCACACAACTGGGAATCCATTTGTTTGGCTGGTCTTGAGATAAAAGTCAAACTATGTAGAACAAGCCAAGATGGTCTTGGATTTCCTATGTGACCCAGCCTGGCCTTGCAGGAATCCTCCTACCTCAGCTTCTGAAGTGCTGGGCATATCAGTCTGAGCCATGACACTTGGCTTCGGAAACACTGCTTGATAAACATATTTCTGAGCTCCCCTCTCAGCTTCTTAAGACTGGGCTAACCTGACGGGAAGTTATTCATTATCATATGGCCACTGAATTGTCCACAAGACCAAAACCAGGTTAACAGATCATAAACATTGTTAGTATTCGGGCATCTGTACTGGCCTGCCCTTGGGGTTCTGATGGGATACATCGTCAGCTGCAGCCACTAAGAGCACTTCCTGTGCACATTGACTAAGTTTCCTTTTAAAAGGGCCCTGTCTACTTCCCATCTTTCTTTCTCTGTTCCTTTCTCTGCCTGTCTCTCTGTCTCTCCCACCCCCGCCTCTTTTTTCTCTTCTGCTGCTCCTGTCTCCAGAGGCTGGTTTCCCTTATCCTCTCCCCCTTTCCTATTCCCTTTTCCCTAATAAAAAATCCCTCCACATGAGCTCTGTCACACGACATCTTTGTCTCTGGAGCCCTTTTAAATTACAACATAGGTGCATAGTACAGAGATGGTTTTTAAAAAATCTCATGACCAGGATGATAGTACTCCTAGAGCCTGTGGCTGGCCTGCACAACTGTAACATGGGGCCCAAACTATAGAACTCAAATTTGAAATGATCAAACTTCCAGTTGTTTCCATACCCACTGGCCATTCCAGCCCCTCAAACTGTAGTATCCTAGGTAGGTTTCCTCTGCTATTTACTGACTCAATCTGAGTAGGAAATTCTTATCTACTCCACCTGTTGCCCCAAATGATTGACACTTGTTTCTTACTGGACAAAGCTCTGGTAAGACGACAATCAGCCTATTAAAGATTTTTTTCCATAGAGTATTAGAGGCAGTGATACCTGGTAAACTCCTGTCCAAGGAGTAAGGCCATTTAGATAAGAGTGAAGATGTGAATGAACAGAGCACCAGGGAAGAGAAGGTGCCAGGTTGTAGAGTGCTTTAGGCATGCAAATGAGAGGAGTGGAATTTGCCCATGAACTGGGGAGAGCAGCAAATCTTAGGAGAGTGGTTCTCCTATTTACCAGAGCATGTAGACTCCCCTGGGATTTCTCACAGAAAGACAGTCTCTGATTGCACTTCAGAATGTGAGCAGTGGTGTCCCGGAATGAGGAGGGTTTTGAGGCCATGTATATATGGATCAGATTTTGACAGACAATTTTAGAAAGAGGAGTCTGGTGATGAAAAGGGGCTAAAAATGGAAGGATAGTGACAAAGACATTGTGACCATCCGAATGGGCAACATTGAAACCCGACCTGGAGTGGGCAATCAAGAAGACCACTTTCTAAATTCCTACAAGATTGGGGGAGCATATTTTCAGCTGAAAGGGGCTCTAGAAAGGGCTTAGAAATTTGACTTGTGTCAAGCCATCCGCTAGTGCAGGGAATCCTTATTGCTACTTCCTTCATTGTCCACTCACTTTTGTGGAACCTAAATCAAATTCATGCAGTCTTTGCTATTTGCTCCTACAAGCCTCAATACAGACAAGTGATCCTGCCCTGGGTCACTTTAGAGACAGAAGTCTACCTTCAGACCAGAGGGGGAAAGCTGTTTTTTGGGTTTTGGATTAATTCAGGAAAAGATGAATTAAAACTGCTTCCAGGGGGTAGTTAAGTCCTATCCAGCTACAGCATCACACTATCTTATGCAGCTTGACATCACCCAAGTCATGAAATTGCCAGAAGAAGAGTGCTTCTCAACCTGTGGGTCACAACCCACTGGGGGCTGACAGATCCTTTCATAGCAGATATCCCGAATGTCATATATTTACAGTGCAATTCATAACAGTATCATAATTACAGTTATAAAGTAGCAATAAAATGATTTTATGGTTAGGGTCACCACAACCCGAGGAAGTATTGAAGGGTCACAGCATTAGAAATGTTGACAACCATTGTCTACACTGTCTACACTGTCTACATGAGGAACTGCATTAAAGGGACACAGCATTAGGAAGTGTGAGAACCACTGTCTAGACCATCCACATGAGGAACTGTATTAAAGGTCACAGCATTAGGAAGGGTGAGAACCACTGTGTAGACCATCAACATGAGGAACTGTATTAAAGGGTCACAGCATTAGGAAGTGTGAGAACCACTGTCTAGACCATCCACATGAGGAACTGTATTAAAGGGTCACAGCATTAGGAAGGGTGAGAACCACTGTCTAGACCATCCACATGAGGAACTGTATTAAAGGGTCACAGCATTAGGAAGGGTGAGAACCACTGTCTAGACCATCCACATGAGGAACTGTATTAATGGGTCACAGCATTAGGAAGGGTGAGAACCACTGTCTAGACCATCCACATGAGGAACTGTATTAAAGGGTCACGGCATTAGGAAGGGTGAGAACCACTGTCTAGACCATCAACATGAGGAACTGTGTTAAAGGGTCAAAGCATTAGGAAGGGTGAGAACCACTGTCTAGACCATCCACATGAGGAACTGTATTAAAGGGTCACAGCATTAGGAAGGGTGAGAACCACTGTCTAGACCATCAACATGAGGAACTGTATTAAAGGGTCACAGCATTAGGAAGGGTGAGAACCACTGTCTAGACCATCAACATGAGGAACTGTATTAAAGGGTCACAGCATTAGGAAGGTTGAGAGCCACTGTCTAGACCATC
Organism: Cricetulus griseus; assembly: GCF_003668045.3. Taxonomy (NCBI): domain Eukaryota; kingdom Metazoa; phylum Chordata; class Mammalia; order Rodentia; family Cricetidae; genus Cricetulus; species Cricetulus griseus. The sequence continues at coordinate 18,571,458 of NC_048604.1, read as the reverse complement.
ACCATGAGGAACTGTATTAAAGGGTCACAGCATTAGGAAGGGTGAGAACCACTGTCTAGACCATCACCATGAGGAACTGTATTAAAGGGTCACAGCATTAGGAAGGGTGAGAACCACTGTCTAGACCATCAACATGAGGAACTGTATTAAAGGGTCACAGCATTAGGAAGGGTGGGAACCACTGTCTAGACCATCAACATGAGGAACTGTGTTAAAGGGTCACAGCATTAGAAAGGTCGAGGACCATTGCTTTAGAGCATGGTTATGGCACAAGATTATTAAACTCTTCCTATATCTAGGTAGGCATCATTAAAGCTTACCAAGATTAGTGAAATAGTAAGATTATCATAAGTATAAAACTTAATAAGTAATAACTATAAAACACAATAAGAATACACAAGAAACCATTTTTATTTAAATTAAAAATCTTATTTTACATACCAATCCCAGTTCCCTTTCCCTCCCCTCCTCCCATTTCCCCCACCATTTCTCCATCCCACCCCATCCACAACTCAGGGAGAGTGAGGCCTCCCATGGGGAATCTTCAAAGTCTGTCACATTATTTGAGGCAGGACTGAGGCCCTCCCCCTTGTATCTAGGGTGAGCGAGTATTCCTCCATAGGGAATTGACTCCAAAAACCCATTTGTGCACTAGGGATAAACACTGGTTCCACTGCCAGAGGCCACACAGACTGCCCAAGCCCCTCAACTGACACACACATTCATGGGGCCGGTTGGGTCTTATGAAGGTTCCCAAGCTGTCAGTCTGGAGTCGGTGAACTCCCACTTGCTCAGGTCAGCTGTTTCTGTGGGTTTTCCCAGCATGGTCTTGACTCCTTTGCTCTTCACTCCTCCCTCTCTACAACTGGATTCCAGAGTTCAGCTCAGTGTTTAGCTGTGGGTGTCTGCTTCCATCAGCTACTGGATGAAGGCTCTAGGATGGCATATAAGGCATCAACATCAATATCATCACAGGGGAAGGACACTTAAGGTAGCCTCTCCACTATTGCTTAGATTCTTAGTTGGGGACATACTTGTGGATTCCTGGGAATTTCCCTAGTGCCAGGTTTCTCATGAAGCCCATAATAGCTCCCTCTGTCAGGGCATCTGTTTCCTTGCTCTCTTTCTCTGTTCTTCATCTAACTCGACCTTCCTACTTCCTCATGTTCTCCTCTCTCCTCCCCTCCTCCCATGCTCTTTCTCCTACCTCTCTCTCTTCTCCCCCCATGCTCGAAATTTACTCAGGAGATCTTGTCATTTTCCCCTTCTCGGGGTCCTCCTTGTTTCCTAGCTTCTCTGGGGTTGTGGATTGAAGGTTGGTAGTCCTTTTCTCCATGTCTAAAATCCATATATAAGTGAGTACATACCATGTTTGTCTTTCTGTGCCTGGGTTACCTTACTCAGGATGGTTTCCTCTAGTTCCACCCATTTGCCTGTGAATTTCAAGATGTCATTTTTTTTAACTGCTGAAAAGTACTCCATTGTATAAATTTTCTTTACCCACTCTTTGGTTGAGGGGCATTTAGGTTGTTTCCAGGTTCTGGCTATTACAAATAATGCAGCTATGAACATAGTTGATATTCATAATACTTGTGGTATGTATGTGCATCCTTGGGTATATGCTTCAGAGTGGAATTCCTGGGTCTTGAGGTAGATTTATTCCCATTTCTGTGAGAAACCACATACTGATTTCCAAAGTGGCTATATAGATTTACATTCCCACTAGCAGTGGAGAAGTGTTCCCATTTCTCCACATCCTTTCGAGCATAAACTGTCATTGGTGTTTTAGATTTTAGCCATTCTGGCTGGTGTGTGATGGTATGGTATCTCAGAGTTGTTTTTATTTGAATTTCCTTGATGAGACTTGGAGGAATTTCTTAATTGTCTTTCAGAATTTTAGATTCCTCTATTGAGAATTCTCTGTTTAGTTCTGTACCCCACTTTTCAATTGGATTATTTGGTGTTTTGGTGACTAGCTTCTTGAGTTCTTTGTATATTTTAGAGATCAGCCCTCTGTCAGATGTGTGGTTGGTGAAGATCTTTTCCTATTCTGTGGGCTGTCGTTTTGTCTTGTTGACTGTGCCCTTTGCCTTACAGAAGCTTCCCAACTTCAGGAGGTCCTATTTATCAATTGTCAATCTCAGACAAGGAAACTTGAAGATTATTAAACTTTTAAGTAACAAGGTTGAAACACAAAAATGCAAATGAGATAGAAGCAAATGTCATTTGTGGGTTTTCGGTTTCCTTTGTTTTGTTTTGTTTTGACTTTTTGAAACAGGTTTGGTTTCTCTGTGTAGACCCTGCTGTCCTGGAACTTGCTCTGTAGACCAGGCTGACCTTGAATTCTGAGATTCACCTGCCTCCTCAGTCCTGGGATTAAAAGCATGTCCCATCACTGCCTAGCCTGTTTTCTTTTTTTGTAAGTGAGGTGAGATACTAGAATTTATAGGCTTGTATCACATTTCCTAAGAGTCCATTGTAACTACCAACCTGATTAACTAATATACACATTAATGGGTTATTGTGTCTCCTCCCTCCTAGGTAGTACAGAAGCATTGTTTTTTTTTTTTTTTTTTGACAGAGATTCACAAATAGCCCAGTTTGGTCTCAAAATCTCTATGTAGCAGAGGATGGTCTTGAACTTCTAATCTTCCTGCCTCTACCTTCTGAGTGCTGGGATTGTGCTGATTTTATACATTTCACCCAGAATAAAAACTTGGAGTATGGCAATTTAGGAACCAGGCCATATCTATTACAGAGGCATCTAGACATTAGGAGCCCTTGCATATCTCATCAGTTAGGTAAGCCTGACCTCTGGAGATGCTGGGTGGAAAGATGGGTGGAAAAGAATGAAGTCATAAGTTGCCCTTGTCGAAGTGTTTTAAAGTAGGTCCCAAATCAACTAGGGTTATGAGAGAATTCATTTTTACTGCTGGAGAGACGGTGATTCACTTAGCATTTAGTGGGTAAGGTCTTCCAGAATGTTTTGTGTCATTGGCTATTTCAAATCTTAGATGTCATTTTTCAAAAAGGTTTTGGGGCATATGATTATATAAGTTGAGTATATAGATTGTATTATATAAGATGTGCATATTTTTATTCTTTTTGAGACCATGTCTCACTCCCTAGCCTAGGATGACCTATAACTCACTATATTACACAGGTTGGCCTTTGAATTTTCAGCAATCCTTATGTCTCTGCCTTCCCAAGTGCTGAGATAACAGGCATAAGCCACCATGTCTAGCAAGAGAGTGGTTCTTAAATTAGTCACAATAGGATTTTGCTTATTTTCTTGCCAACATTTTAACTTTTTATCCTAATTTTTTTATTCATTCATCCCAGAGCTAAGAACAGAATTTAGGTCCTTGGGCGTGATGATATTTTGTTTGTTATCTAACAAATAAAGCTTGCCTGAAGATCAGAGTGCAAAGCTAGTCACACTAGTCAGCCATAGAGGCCAGACAATGGTGGCAAACACTTTAATCCTAGCAGCCATACTAGTTGCTCATAGATGCTGACAGAGGTGGTGCACACCTTTAATCCCAGCACTAGAGAGGAGTATAAAGTGGGTGGAGACAGGAGTGCAGTGTATTCAGTCAGCAGTCACACTGAGGACAGGATCACCCCTTTTGGTCTGAGCCTTGGTGGAGATAAGCACTCTCTAGTGGCTTAACAGCTTTGCTTCTGTGATCCTTCAGCTCCCCCCCATACCTGTTTCCGTTGGGCATTCTAGGTAAGAGCTATACTTCCAGGCTACCTTACAGCTCAGTGTTTTCAAATCTTGATCTCAGAAGACAAGGACATTTGGCAGACACTTAGCCTTCATGCTACAGGCAGTAATAATAACTGTATTGGCAAGTATACACAAGGTTCTCTGCACCTCTATCACTTTCATAAATGTGTTGTAGACAGTTACTCCAATTTACACAAGGAATTGCTGACGTGTTGGCTATTGCTTTCTCCATTAGGGTTGGTATTTGGAGGAGAGCTTGGGACCAAAGCCAGACAGTATGTGGCTGAAACCTTTGTTCTCGATCTATAAAATCTTCAGCAGTCAGTGTTCAGGGTGAAGGGAAACCATCCGCTATGGTCCCAGTTGGGAAGGAAAACCATGAGACACAGGTGAGCGTCAAGAAAGGGGGACTGAGTAAGAGTGACTACAAACTGATTCCCATCATTTCTGTAAATATTGTTTATAGTTGTGCTAGCAAGAGAAGGAAAGAAGAGAGGAAAAAGAAAGAGGAGAGCAGGGGAGGGTAGAAGGGCAGATGATGGAGGGGAGGGGAGATGAGACGAGTAGAAGACATGGGACAGAAAGAGTTCATTGTGATTAGGACCAAGAGGAATGCAGTTCCTTTGGCTGAGTGGTGATTTCACTGTTTATGCTTACTTTGCACACTTACATATAGTTTAATCCTTACAAGCTCATGTTCAAACTAATCCCCCTCCCCCCTCTCAAAACTGGTGAACATGCTGAAGCATCTGACACGACAACTGGAGTTTTTGTTCATACTCCTTGACACAACACTTGTCTTCAATGTCTTTGCTTGTGAGTGTAAAGAGGAGTTTCTCAACCGTGTGGTGGTGGCCCATGCCTTTAATCCCAGCACTCGGGAGGCAGAGGCAGGTGGATCTCTGTGAGTTTGAGACCAGCCTGATCTACAAGAGCTAGTTCCAGGACAGCCTCCAAAGCCACAGAGAAACTCTGTCTTGAAAAAACAACAACAAAAAACAAACAAACAAAAAAGATCAGTTTCTCCCCCTCTCCTCTGGTAAGCCACTCCAGCTTGTGGTGTGCTGTACTTCGGAAGCATGGCATCTGACTCACACCCCTACTCTCTTAGACTCTGGGAATCTCTTCTAGGTTTTCAATACATAAGGAATTTGGACTTGCACTATAGTTCCAGGGTCAATCAACTTCTTGTCGAAAGGGCAAGAAAATAAACATTTCAGGCTCCATAGCTCCATTGTAATGACCCCTGCTGCTGTAGAAAACAAAGAAGTGGTTGTGCTGCATTCCAATAACACTAACTTCTCCTCAAGTTCTTGGGGGCTTTGAGCATCTGTGAAAATCTGAGGGCTGCATGCTGCCATGTTTGTGTCTAAAGTCAAATTCCTCGAGACAAGTGTCAAGATAGGTCCTCCTTCCCCTGTAAATGGTTGAAAATCCAAGTTCCTGGTGGTAACCTGGGGAGTCAGCATATCCTTGGTTTTTGTTAGTATTCTCTTCAAGCACCCAGTCTTTGTTTAGTTCAATCCCCAGTGAGGAAAAGAGAGAAAGAAAATCCTGGCTCACTGCTATACTATACTCTCCCTTCCCGACATATTAGTGTCAGGAGCCATGTCATTAGGACAATATGGGTTGTATGCACATTGGCAGCCGGGAGTATCCCACAGTTCTCTTGTTCCAATCCTGCGGTGCCATGCTTTTGCCTTATTTTCACCCCTATGAAAGGAAATCTTTCTCCCTTCAATTCCACCCTGAATCCTATTTTGTTATAACTCTGAAGGTGTGACACTTTGAATGTGAAATGCCCCCCAGACTCAGGTGATAGGCCACTTGGTCTCTGGCTCCCGTGTTGTTTTCACATACTGTGAGATATCTGAGAGGAGCACCCAGCTGAGGAAGTGAGTAGCTATCAGGGTGAACCTTGAGGTTTATAGCCTGCCCCCTGCTGTGTCCCGTCTCCTTTTCCTGGTTGTGGAGATGTAAGCAATACCATCCCAGCCCTGCTACCATGAAGGACTGTACCCTCAAACCACCAATGAAAAGAATGTCTGCCCTCCTTTACATTGCACCTTTAAGGTCACAGTCATGGGAAATGTAACTAACACACCAGGGGCATCTCAAGCCTCGGGAACTATGTCACTCAGTCATTTCCTCATTTCAGCTCTCCTCCAGGCTCAAAAAGCTCATTTTCTCAGAACACCATTTCCTTGGTGCCTTGAAGCTACATATAGTGCAGAGACCTGCCTGTTTTCCACTTCGGTGAGTATACTCTACTCTGCAATGGTCCCCATACACTGTATGCGAAAAATGGAGCTAACCTTTATTTACTAAATGCCGTGGTTTGAAGACAAATGTCCCCCATAGTTTCATGTATTTGAACCCTTGGTCCCGAGTTGGTGGCATTATTTTGGGTAGGTATAGGTGGTGTGGCCTTGGTGGAGGAAGTATGTCATTGGAGGAAAGTTTAAAGATTAAAAGCCTCTCACCATTTCTAGTTTGCTCTCTCTGCTTCTTGCTTGCCATCAGAGCTCTCAGCTTCCTGCTTTGGCTCTTGTGCCTCTTGTGTGCTGTCATGCCTGTCCACCATGATGGATTCTTATCCTCTGAACTGTAAGTCAGAGTCAACTCTTCCTTCTAAAAGCTTTGGTTTTATTTTTTTAATCATAGCAATAAAAAAATAACTAATGTACTAAGTAGTACATTAGTATTTTAGGCCTTCAGAGTCCCCATTCCCAGGAAGCATGGGGCCTTCATATACTGGAAACCTTTAGTTGACCATTTTTCTGTGGTGCTAGGGTTGGAATCCAGGAACTTATGCATGTTATTCTACAACTGAGTTATGCCCCAGGTCTGGTCTCCTGGTTACTGCTCAACAGTTAGTATGGAAAACCTCCCAAGTTTATAAGCAGAGGATACTAACAGCCACCCAAACCTGCAGATTTCTTCTCTCTAATCCCTTGGAATGGATATTTAAATTCTCTTTGAGAAAGAACACAATCATGCCTACTCATAGTCCTAACCCCAAGGATTTGGGGGAAAATATGTATGTTGAATATAATTAGAGCAAACTGTGGTCAAAGCCAAAATGTTAATATGTACCTTTAACCGTTTCTTCTGGAAAAAGGAGGAGGTAGGCAATTAAGAGTATTTCTCCTTCTTGCATCCTACCACATATGAAGGCACCTACCATAATAACCTTTAAATTAAAACACGTGTATATTTCATTTGCATGGCAAGCTTTGTATTTCATGGACAATTTTGTTTTACTCAAATCATGGCCTCCAAGGAGGAAGCATCCTGAATTAAGGGCATTTTAACATGAAGGGTTAGAATGGACCGTCTCATTTTCATACTTTGCTGTCAAGTGTGAAGAAAAACACTATAGTAGAAAATACTCCAGTTCTGGTTTGTTTATGATGTCAGTGTCTAGTGTCTAGTGGCTGTAAACCTTGAAATCACAAAATTGCTCAAAGCTTGCAATTGAAACTTTATTTCATATCTATTGTTAAATTACACAAAATCAGTGAACGATTTGTAAAGCTACACCACTGAACAGATGTTTACAGTTTTGAAATTGTAGGATTTACATGATGATGACAAAAATGTATATTTATACCATTCTCTATATACAGTAATCAGTAGAGACAGAGAAAATGTACTTAATCTCTGCAAACCATGCACACCACAGCAATAACACATTTTTTTTTCTGTAATGAGCTTTTCCACTGGCTCAGACTTTGTCCTGCTTTCCAACACTGTCAATTTTAAGAGCAAACATTTTCAATTAAAACTAAAGAAACTGAAATACCATAGTGATCTACAGAATATTTTAAGAACACAATGTACACCAAATAAGTTTATTCTAAAACACTTTGACTTCAAGATGTGCTTTTAAAAATTCCTTCCAGTTTTTTAAAGGTATCATAATTCTCAACACTGCAATACCCCAAAACAAAAGCTGTAAATATTGTTACAGAGCTCAGAGTCAAAAAATCACTTTAGACCCAGATACTCAACTTCTTGTCCAACTCGTGGCGATATTATTAAAGATGAAAGCAGGTCATGCACTTGGGCAGACTTACTGGATAGGACTTTATGATCATACTTCTAAGCATGTTCCTCTTTAAAACAAATGCCACTTCTAGTCACCTTGTTTGATGGAAAGCCAAGGGATTAATGTAAGTTCTTATAGAAGCGTAGCAACAACCGTGAAGTGGAAACTGCCAAGCAGTATGATGTTTAACCACCCAGTGGGTCCCTAATTCTTCCTTTGTTCAATTTGTAATTGATGCCACCAATGTGTAATTACACAGACTTACAACACCAAACTATTCTCAACTTGCATGTCCCTGAAACTTAGGTTCACTGCAGAGCATTCTTCCCTTTTGATCTTTCATGAAAATCTGGTAAAAGTGTTAACCTCAAGTATCAAGAGGCAGCTTTTGGTGTTACTGAGTAACTCTGGCTATCTTAATGCTTAGTACCATTGTCTTTGAGGAAAAAAAAAAACTTTGCTCTTGTTATTGTGTACAAATCTTTCCACACACACACAAAGAACCATGGGCCAGAAATAGCCAGCCAAACTGGAAATATTACAATAAACGAAATAATGAACAGTTCACATTCAGGTTCAATTCAGTCTGGTCAAGAAGAATAAGTTCAGCAATATTTAGAGACACATATTCTGTTTGTGAGTTTCTTGTTAAGGACCTTACTGCACAGACATTGATAAGACAATTCTATAGAAAGTCCTGACTTTAATCCAGGCTTAAATACCACAAGAGATTCAGCAACACACCATTTAGATGATGAAGAAAAATTCTATACATGGATTTATTTGGAATGAGCACAACTCGGAGAAGCCTTAAAGTGAATGAGAAGCAGCGCCAAAAAGATTGAAATTGTTGAAATTACAGTGCCCTGAAACCATCTGGAAACTGGATCTTTCCATTGGTATTCCATTTGGGAAAAATGCTTTGTTAATATGAGATATACCCTGTTTAAAACCTTTTAATCAGCAGAAGGTAGAAAAATTTTAAATTTTAAACATCTGTTAAATTACAAGACATGAATCCCAATCTATTTAAAATGCCATATTTTTACATAAACCCACCTACATTTAAGTGAGAAATTGTTTACTTTCTACAGTTTGGCAAAATTTATCATCCGTTGTTTTTCTGTTTAAATAGACTCCTTGTTAAAACAAGAAGGAAATGAAAGGTTTGAGTGTCTTTTAGTCTGCTCATGTTTTTACTTATGCTTTCCTCTGGCAGGCGGGGGTGGGGGGTGTTCTCAAGATTGGGTTTTAACAGAGTATCCGGAATCATTTAAAAATCTCTTTCTTAGCCCTAAGTTTAAATGGCCACATTTTGTGTTTTCTTTGTGTCTCCATAGCTAATTTAAGAACTTCCTAAAATATCTAAACTGCAATTTCTGGTGAGTCTGGTTTGGCTCTTGGATTACAGAAATAGTTCATCCCCCCAAAAGACAATTTAATTACACACTGAGATTTGTTTTAGCCACACACAGTGTAACACTGAATCAAAAGGCAACTGTAAAGGCAACATATACACTTTTTTTGAACTTCCAAAATGAAGGAAGCAGGATGTGTTTGGCCACTTTCATCTTGTAAGATACACGCCATCTTTTTGGTGGTGCTTTGGGAAGCAGTGTGCATGCGCCTTTCAGGGCCATTAGCGCCATGTCTCTACGCTGCCTATGTAGTCATTGGTGCCATTGCTGGTGCTGCTATGACTCTGCTCCTGGCCCGAGCCCTGCTTCTGACTTCCCCGGTTCTCCTTCCGGATCAAATTGGGTTTGGAACTCTGAGTCAGGTTCTGACTCACATTCTGAGTCAGGTTCTGATTTGGGTTGGGATTTGGACTCTGACTCAGGTTCTGCCCTGGACTCTGGTTCTGGCCCTGACTCTGACTCTGACTCTGACTCTGACTCAGGAAATGGGTCTGAAGGAACCTTCCCTTCAGAAACTTGCGTTGCTCCTGGCGCTTCCGCCTGGCATCCTGATGCTCTTTCTGCCTCATGAACTGATACCTTTGCAGAAAGAGATCCTTCGCAAAGCTGTACAACTCCATATCCAGAAAATTCAGTCCCTCAATACGCTTTTGGATTTCCTCATTGATCTCTACACTAGAGGCCCTAGTGGTGTTGTATTGGGTAAACGGCGAAATAAAGTTCATGTTGAAGGTCTTCTCAAACAGGTACTGGGTCTTACGCTGAAACTCGGTGAGGCCAAAGAATGCCATGTGCTTCAGATTGGACTTGGCGCTTTCCAGAAGGACCTTGTTTCTTTGCTTTTCAGGCATGACAGAGAGGTTGTAGCAGCCCACTAGAGTCAGGTCAGACAGCATGCGCACTTGGCGGTTGTTGGCCAGATTATAGGGGCAGTCCATGAACTCTTTGAGAGGGCAGCCAGACCAGTCGTCACCCGTGTAGCAGCTGGGCAGTTCCTCAGAGGTTGGGGGCCTTCCATCACAGACGTGCAGGGATGCTTTCCAGGTCGCCCCTCTCTGGACATGCCTCCATTCGCTCAAGTACCGGGACACCGGGTCTCGGAGGATGGTGATATAGTGGAAGTTCCTATGGATAAAGCATAAAGACCACAGTCAGAAGTGTGGTGACATAAGTGCAGTCAGAAAGGTGTGTGGCATATGTGTTGTTCATGGTCACTAAGGAATGCAAGAGAGGAATGAGAGATCTAGTGGCATTTGTTCTGTGAACTGTGTTGTGGTCCCCTCTTTATATCTAGCCTGACCAGATAGGTAATTAATTTATCCAACTTCCCGACACTGTATCCACAGCAGGCATCAAAAAAAGTTTGATTCTGGATAACAACCTTCTTTTCTTTTGCCCTCTTTTGTTCTCTTCCCAATGATGTTATTGTACCAGTGTGCAACCAACTTATTTTATACTCTGAACCCCTAAACCCTTATTAAAGCAATCACAAAATGGAGACTCAATTGAAGCAAATGACTTATGGAAGTGCAATGGAGTTGATAAGGGTGCTAAATTTCTAATGTTTCTTATGAACGATGCACAAGCATTTTTTCCAATAACCTGATCTAATCTGGAAATGTTATGCAAAAAGAAAATCACATCAAAACTCTTTGACATGATACTCTCTACTTTGGCTATTGCCAGAATGTTATGGCTCATAACTAGAGAAAATGAATATACAGAAAGGTAGAAAATCCTAGGGTCTCCAGAAATAAACACAGTGATAAACACAGTGGTTAGTCACAGACTAAAGTAGGCATGCATCTGCCAATGGCATACAGGCAAGTATCTACCTTTGCTTACACAGTACCATTCCCAGGACAAGAAAGTTAACTCTGTCTGCTCCAAAATATCCTTTTTCTTTATTCACTGAACAGATGAACAAATATAACAACCATGGAAGCTTTGCTGGATGGCCTTCTAAAGGTCTCTGCACAAACAGCAGACTAGTAGACTTTAAACTTACTGGCTGACACACTCAACCGCATACATTACATATACTCTTGTGGCCCACAACCCAGATACACCGAGGTCCATGTGGTTAGGCATAATCAAAGAGAGAAATTCCTCCACAAATGTGCTTTTTGTGAGACATGAATGGTCACCCACATACAGTAGATGAGGGATGAGGTTGTTGGAAAGGTATAGCTGTGGTAGGAAAACAACAGTAAATACTGAGCATTCAGATTTCTTAAAGGAAACTTGGGGGATGGCTTCCAACTTTTCTGATTTTGTCGTTTCCATCTGAAGGAATTGTGGATGCTCTCTAAGAGGAAATGGAGGACATTCTCAACTACCTGCCCTATTCAGAGTTCAACAAGGAAAGGTTTCTTCTAACTCAGACTCAGGGCCTCCTGTTATGTGGCATATGTGGTGCTTCATCTGTCTGGCACAATCTTTCTTCTTTGTCTAGAAGATTATACTCACCCTTCAAGTCCAGTTCACGTACCATCCGTCTTTAGAAAACCAAGCCTACTGTCTACTGCTGGCATTTCTTCTTGACCGGTGTTACCATAGTACTTCCATACTTAGTCGAAAACTCTTTTCATACTGAATTATAATTACTCATTTGTATCCCTACTCAAACTGTTCCCTAGAACACGGACTGTCCAGTTTCTGTAACTGTTGTCTCACCCACCCCAGCTTTGCATATTAGTGTTTGTGCCTGTCCAAAACATAATCTTAGCAGACTTTCAACTGCTCACTTAAGGAACCATTCCAAGTAAAAGGAAGGCCGGGGCTGGGGACATGGCTCATTCACAGAAAAACTCTTAATCATATCGAAAATGCCTTATGAATACCACAGCAGGATGTTCTGTTTTAAAACCACCTTATACATTTTCATGGAATAAACAATGATTGGGCACAGAATCTGGGAATAGGAATAAAGAGTGGGCTGAGTATCTTCATTCATCTCTCTGAACCTTTTCTAGGACATAACTGTGCTAATACCACTAAAATGTATCTCTGAAAAGACCCATTACAGAAGAGTATCAATTTCTGTTTCTCAGTATCCTTTAGGAATTCAGATAAGATTTTAGTGGCAATTAGCCTGATCATTAGAAAAAAGAAATTTATTAATCCAAATTTTTCAGGCATGCATTGTAATGGGGACTCTTGTGCAGGGGATGAAGTGGGGGTACTTAACCCTCATAACGAAGTCAACTTCATGCATAGCTGACATCCCTCCCACCCTTATTTGCTTTGCTGGTTTAAGTCTACAGTGAATCGTCTGGCAATTCTTAGTGCAAATTTGTGGCTTTCCTTTCCCCAAACTTATCCTTTCAGACCGCATAGAGCCAACTACCAAGATTCGGTGTGAATCATTGTTTTATAAGCACCATTCATACATGAAAGGAAGAAAGAGAAAACAAAGAGTGACTAAGATGGATAGTACTCTAAAAGTCCCTTGCATTATACATGGAATAATACAATATGCCTCTGAACCAGATGTCACCTGTAGGAAATGATGACATGGATGGTGGGAGCAGTCTCAATTTCCATACTGTAGTATTATCACATACACACACAGCCCACACACAACTACCTTGGTATATAACTACATAGATACATAGATTAAGGTAGCAAAAAATGGAGATTATGTTAATAGCTCCATCAATCCAGGGAAAATAGTCTCAGGGACCTAGATGTCTCAATTGGGAGTGTCTGATACTGCTGAAAATATGTCTCAATGCTGAAAAGGAAGATGGTCTGGAGTTACCTTGTATTCTGGAGGTGGGAAAACAAGTACACATAATATACTTGGGTCTTGGAAAAGGGCTCATTTGGGAAAGTGCTTGCCTTGCAAACATGAGGACCTGATTTCAAGCCCCTGGAATCCATGTAAAAGGCCAGGTGTATAGGGTGTATCTGTAATTTCAGCATTGTGGAGGTGGAAACATGGAATTCACTGGTCAGCCAGATTAGTTCAATCAATGAGCTCTGGGTTTAGTGAGAGACCTTGTCTCAAAAGTAAGGTGGATAACCATGATCACAATGACCCTTTGGAGGCCATTGGAAACCGCTGACATAGCAAACAAAATTGTGTGTGTGTGTGTGTGTGTGTGTGTGTGTGTGTGTGTGTGTATGTGTGTGTGTGTGTGTGTGTGCTAACTCTTGAAAGCATGCACACGTTGATGCCTGTGTGGAATTCAAAGGACAATTTTCAGGAGGAGGTTCTAGCCTTCTACCCTGTGGGCTGTAGGGATCAAACTCAGGTTATTAGACTTGGCAGTATGTGCCTTTACCCTGGGGCTATCTTGCAGGCCAGCCTTCAGCTGACTTGTGCCATTAGAGGCACCATTGGCCTATAGGTGCACTGAAATATTAGGCATTCCATTAACCCAGGAAACTGATGAGAAGTTTTGAACCCCAATCATCCTTGATGGATGTAGGTTGCTTGTGACTTTGCTCAATTTCTTCCTTTTAAAGGAAGCCTATGCCTGTCAAAAATGTATATGGATTCTGATTATATCCCCCAGTACCTTCAGCATACCTTCTTGTTGGCCGTGCCTGCATCCAGGCACTGATTAAAATAAAACAAAATATTGCAGGTCTGTGGCATTTGCTGGAAACCTCCCTTCAGATTGATATAAACCCAACTCGTACTGTGAAACAGACTGGTTTAATTTTCAAAGAGCAAGACAAACTCATTCCCAGGAAAATCATACACAGTTGGTTTCACTCAGCAATAATTGGACAGTATTGTCTTTTGACCAAACATGTCACTTAATTAAAATGAACAGGGTTCACATTGTGAAATTGGAGTTATGAGTCTCCATCAGTTTCCTGGGTTAATGGAATGCCTGATCATTCAGTGCACCTGTATGCCCATGGTGCCTCTAGTGGCACAGGGCAGCCAAAGGCTAGCCACCTTCTGTTGCAGGACAGCTGCTCTCCAGGTGGCCTTGGAGTAACCCAACTTTTTCTTGTTTCTTGCTTTTGAGATTGCTGCAGAATATGCTTGGAATGCAATATTCTGAGATAAGAAGGAAGAGCCTGAAAAGGCCCCAGTCCCAGCCCCAGCCTTGCTCCTGTCCTTCCTAAGGAACACATCTGAAGTTAGGGAGGAACTGGCCAGACTTTGTTCCTTTGTCCTACAAGCACAATATACGTCAAACATTTGTAAATGACACACATTGTTTTTAAGATAAAAAATGGGGGTCTTCTACTGTGGTCAAAGTGTGGTATGAATACTTAATTTTTTGAGACAGAGTCTCACTAGATGTTCAAGCTAGCTTGGAGCTTGCTATATACTCCAGACTGGCCTGAAACTCATGATCGTCTTGCCTTAGCCTCCTCAGTAGCCGGATTACAAGCATGTGAACTTCATGCACCCTGAGTAGCTTTCTTGGGCCTTGAAAGACTAGCTCTCAATGGATCCTGGATACTTTTGATCTTTGCTGCCCGTTGAAAATGAACAAATTCACTTCACTTAACTTGTGTATATGTTCTGTCTTCCTGGGGTCAACATACTGTGAGTGAGCCTGCTTTACATATACAGTGTCCTGTCATTGATAAGAAATCATGGAGACAGTAAGATCCAAGGAAAAAGCTGTGTAAGCAATAAACCCAGGGGTAATCTCTGAGTCTTCTGTCTCAGGAAGTTTTCATATCTAAACAATTCCCCATTCTGCTGATCCTGAATCTTAGTAGGTCTGTCAAATCCAAGCTTTGTGTCGCTACCCAGGTGGCAGGCCTTTATCACTTCTCTACTAGATCATTGCTGTAGCAGTGTCTCAGGTCACTTGTATGCATCCAGTCCCATGCTCCTTCCACAGTCCTACAAGAAATACATCTGACCTGTCATTCTCCAGTACATCCTCTCTCAAAGATGTTATTAAAAACCCAGGTCTTCTGCATTAGACATAGCCACATGGAGCCCAGCTTGCTTTTTGTCCAGTCTAATCTCTAATGAGCGTACCCTTTACTGTGCTAATTTGGGGATACTGACAATTGACAAAATTGATGTTTTGATTGGTACAACCAGAAGGAGCAGTTAGTATTGGTTTTCAATGGTTTGAATCTAGAATATCACTAAGCAGTTTTCAAGGCCAAGCACCCTACAACAAAGAATCATTCATCCAGCAAACGGCAACAGTTGAGAAATTCTGTTCTATATTCTATATGTTAAGCTCCAAGGAATATAAAAATACTTTCCATTGTTCAAGTTTATCCCAGTCAATAACTCTTGTGGCCCTTGCCTTTGTATATAGTGTACCCACTCTTTCAAATGGCATCTACTTTTCCTTCAAAAATCACCCAGAAAACAAAACTCTACTCAAAGGTTTTCTCCTCCATGAAAACTTTCTGGATAAAATAAGCTCCTTGCCTCTACGCTGGTTGCCCCGGGACATTCCTATTGGGACAATCACTACAATATGCTGTGATTGTCTAGTGATTTTTCTGATTCCCCCTTTGGACGATGGGCACTAACAGAGTAAAGAATATGTATTGTTTATCAATATAAGCTCCTCTGGGTCTCGCACAAAGTTTGACATAAAGTAAGTGATTAATGAAAGGGTATCGAATGAAGCAGCCAAAGCAGCTAACAAGAAAAATGTTCATCTTACTCTTTGATAATGAAAAGCCACTAGATGTCAGTATTTAGTAACAGATACACCATTTTGTACTGGTGATGGAGCATTTTAAAGCAATCTGGTTCTATTCAGTTGCTGTACCTGACTTCTCATGCGGTAGGCCACATTAAAAGGAGGCTAAGAAGATCAAGGGCATTAAAAAGTAAGTGTATAAAGAGCAAGAAGCATGCTTTCTCCTTGTTTTACTATTGACTTATTCAGCAATAAGAACCTGAGCTGCAAGTCACAGAAGCTCAGATTTGTCACAGCAAGAAGAAACGGCTGCCGAAGCAAACCTTCTGATTCCAGCCCTCCACTTTAAAAGCAGGCCCTGGGAAATGAAAGACCTTACCCAGAAGCCACAGTTGATGAGGGCTCCAGAGAAGCAATCTAACCAGGAACACAGGACAGCACATTCAGCCAACCTTTAAAGAACTCACTAACCCCAATCACATAGAAAGGTCTGGTTGTTGAGAATGGGGGGCACTTCCTCACCTCAAGCCCATAGCTAGGAGGGATTTGTGTCTGTCACTTATGCATTAAGAAGTAGAAACCTCGACGGGCATTGGTGGCGCACACCTTTAATCCCAGCACTCGGGAGGGAGAGGCAGGTGGATCTCTGTGAGTTCGAGGCCAGCCTGGTCTCCAGAGCGAGTGCCAGGATAGGCTCCAAAGCTACACAAAGAAACCCTGTCTCGGGAAAAAAAAAAGAAGTAGAAACACTGAGAGGAACAGCATGGCCCAAGGTCATGTCTCAAGCTAAAACAAGGGCATTCATAATTGTATCTTCTGATTCTGGAAAAAGTTTTGTTTTCTCATTCCAGTTGTGGGACAAAACCCCTGGTCTTCAGCTTTGAGAAGAAGTGGTTCCAGATGTGAGGGCCTACCACCAGCACCACCATTCTCTAGGAGCTTCTTTAGCCATCCATCATTCCAAAACTTGGGTCTCAGGGCTCTGGAACTTGTGCTTCAGTGAGCTTTCTTGGGATTCTGCTCCAACCTTACACATTGGAGCTGGAGAAGCTCTGGCCTAGAGGTGTGGTGTCAGCGATCAAGTAAAGCCCTAATGAAAAGAAAGCCCAAGCTCCTGCTGGTGCTGATGAGACCATCTCTGGGGATGCTCATTTCTGTCAAGGACAATCCAGGGACCCTTTTCCTGAACAAAGTTCTGAGGGAGGATCAAGCCGTAAATGTTGACTTTCCTTTGAGACCACTGGTTCACAAAAGGCCATCCTAAGATTTTTCTACACCACTCATAGAGGAAATAAATATCAAAGCCATTTTTTAAAGTGGAGGAAGGCCAGAAAACGCATACCACTTAAGGTCATAGGAGTGATCAATAAAAAGTTAATTTAAGAAAGGAAACAGTTTCTTAACCCAAATCAATACGATCAAATTTTTATTATACCTATAGTTTACTTCTGAATTTTTTTTTAACGAAAGTTCAGTCTTTACACACCTTACCTTGGTTTTGGAATAATGAAGAGTGATAGAGAAACAAGAATTGTGATTGGTGGTCCTCAGTAAATTCTGCAGACATTAGGGGGTAAACATGGGATTGAATCATTAATGCTGAGGGGTCTCCACCCTCAGCTACAAAGGTCTGAAGTAAACAATGTGATCCTTTCACTGCGCGTAAATAACGCACTTTAAGCAAGGATGATGACATTCAGGTCAAACAACATTAACATGTGAGCCTCAACTAAATAAAAGTACAGTAAATTGAATTAAAAGCAAACAGGCCTCTGATGGGACCAGATCCCTTTAGCCCTGCAGTTGCTGTTTGAATTGATTTTCTTCTGTGGTTCATACATTGGCGGTCCCCAAAGAGAAGTTTCATAAAGGCTGTGATCAGCAGTGGCAACAGCCTCATTAAAGAAGAGAGGGGCTTCGCAAGGGGACTATTTTGATGCGGATAGACGCTCATTCAGATGTTCTGGTTTTGATACATTTGCCACAACAGTCTTGTGGCTCAGTAGTCAAGCTTTATCTAGTAAAAAGAGTGATCCATCACATTTGCAGACAGTGACTACACAGAGCATTGGCGCCCATGATTTCATTTCATTGTCTTTCCCAAACTGGAAGTCCCAAACAATGTGGACGCTGAAACGCTACTTTCCCCTTTCAAGCTATTACTCTGGGCTATCATTTGGCTTGGTTCAGCCAGGGAGCCAAGTGGTACAGGACCGATTCTTAGGGGTGCACAGAGCTATATGATGACCAAAACTCACTATGGTCACTCAAGGGATGAACTTCTTTCCTTAGCAGGGGTTATCAGTTTCAAGCAGAGCATCTACCAGAAAACCGACCTCCAAAAGGCTAAAGGTCTCATTCCCATCAAACAAGCACAATGTTTTTGTCAAAGATGGAACTCATAGCTGGGCAGTAGTGGCACAAGTTTTTAATCCCAGTACTCAGGAGGCAGAAGCAGGTGGATCTCTGTGAGTTCAAGGCCGGCCTTGAGTGAGTTCTAGGATAGCCAGGACTACACAGAGGAATCCTGTCTCAAAAACCAAAAAAAAAAAAAAAAGACAAAAGAAAAGAACTCATATATTGTAGTTGAGCAAGATGATTAAAATGCAGCCTAGCATGTCCTGAGCTATACTATCAAGGTTGGTGTAGCATACTCTATGACATGTAGACAACAAGCAATATTCTTAATGAGAGGTGTCAAGACATGCCCCAGACTTTAAGTACCCAGTGACTGTACTCAGCTCTTCCTAGAGAGCTTTTAGCTGTTCTTCTCACCTCAACAAGGAGACTAGTTTTCTGGGTATAAAGTAATATTTTAACAAATTTATCTCCCCACTCTGGTTACTAGCGGTGGGTCTATCAGTGTGTGACATGGGGGACCTCCTCTGAGTACAAATGACCTTCACTAAAAGAGTGATATCTTTTATGATATCTTTTATGGGGCAGACAAATGATTCAGTTTTTTTTTCTCTTTAGAAAAGAAAGACTTCTAAAATATCTGAGTTCAAATTTAAGATGGAGTTCTTCATATAATCAGTCGTGGGGGTATTAACTTTTAAAAAAGGCATTACCCTCTTTCCCAACACCCCATAGGTCTCAAAGTACATAAATACAAAGGGTTCTGCAAACAGCGGGAAAACTGAGTTTTTGTTTTTTAACAAGATGTGAAATTCCAAGCTTTATGACCCGTGGCCACCAGTCTTTACCCAGAATCCACTCAGTTGCTTGGCATCATGAAAAGCTTTGCAGCTTACACCACTTCCCTGCCTCCTCTATTTTTGTATTCGAAAATTATGTTGTGAGTTTCGGTTCATTAATACTCCAAGTGTTTTTGAGGAGGAGGAAAATTTTAGAGAAAACCCTCTTTAGTGTGTGCATGAGGTAGACGTGAGGGGGGTTGTTGCAAGGAGGCATGAAGGGATAGAATTTCTGTAAGTCACATGCACACTAGTTAGCCATTGATTAACAAGCTCTGGGTACTTAATTTCCCTTCCAGGACCTCCTTCCTACCCACACCATATTTCTTAGGGTTTTGAATTTTTCTTCTTTTTCTATGTGACATTCTATACAAACCCACCTTGAGGGTGGACATCTGAGGCCAGCAATAGGGGTTGGATCTCTTCCTTCCTACAACCTCAACATAAGTCGGTGGGGGGTAAGGAGTGGAAATCTCACAGCCCATGGCATCAGAAGCAGGCAAGCGGGGCTTCTAAACAGCTTCTCTGGGATTACTCCAGGATATGTCTCATTCTTTATATGGTGCTTGCTATAACCTCCTGAGCTGGAAATCCAATGGTTCTGCCCTGCCTTTTGATTGGCCAGCAAACCACTATAAACCACAACATGCTTCAGGTTTCAACTAGAAAGTAATAAAACTAATACCTAAGTGACATCTAATTCAGTAACCTACACATCCAAGGATGGAACAGAGTGACCTTTGACTTTTGAAGCTGGGGGACTTAAAAGATAATACTCAAAAAGTGTTGGTTACTACTATTGCTGTTTCTGTTGTATGGATAGTGTTATTCAACAAAAATGTTCAAGTCAACCATCCTTCAAAACCATACAGTAAGATACTGATTATCTGCAAGTTCTGTAAAAGCCCTGAGCCCCTTGTACACAGCTTCAGATGGCACAGGGCAGGAGCAAAAGCAGCCTGGTGGGGAAAACAACATCTAAAATAGGAGGCAGTTGACTTTGACAGGGTGCTAAATGACGGGGGTTATCCCTGCAGTTTTGTGGTCCCCCTATGAAGCCTTAGAGCCTTTCAGAGACTTGGGGCTTTGGGGTTGAGGTATAGCTGATAAATATTCTAGCTCAAGCTTTCCATTCCACAGACGCAGAAACTGATAGTCTGTTCTCTTGCTATCTCCAGATTGGGAGAAATGCAGAGTCTGTGGACTCCTTTAGGGACTGGCACAATGACACAGAATCAAGTCACAGTCCTTTCACATGGGGAGTGGTCAACAAATACTATTTAGGGTGATTTTAAGCTGGCTGCTCCCATTCATTCATCCAGGGTCTGCTGTACACACAGTCAGCCAGGCAGGCACCTCTTCAAGTATTCTTTTGCAGAAATCATTAGAGGAAACCTAGTCAGGAAAAATGTCTGTTCTCAGCATTGTGCTATTTTCCAGAGCAGCACAGGAGGAAAGTTTTTCCTAAATGAAGGCTGCCCTTCTTGTGCCCTGGGTTGATTTTAATGAGCTCCAATATTGTTTTAAGGTGCTGAGAAAAATGAAGTGCAAACTTTGGCTTTGGTGGGGAGACGCGGACCTTCTTAACCATTTCAACTGGAAAGAATTGGAACCATTCAGACTCTCAAGGGCTGGAGGGGTCATGAATTTCATAGGCTTATCTCCCTGGAGAGAGTTTTCTTTAGTTATTCCAGCTGCCAAAGGCATACATTCTGAAGAACATGGCAGCACCACATGTGTGGAAAGCAGCATTTGTATAGCAACAGGTACTTCTTTGTGTCTTCATAGTGAAAATACCAAAAAATAAAACTCATTAATCTGCCATCTAACGTTTTTACCTAAAAATCCAATAGTAAGTTGTAACCTTTAAAGTTAGTGCTGGAAGCCTGTAATAGGGCTATATGTTCTGTACATCAGAGATCTAGCTTTCATTAGATAAAGGAGCTTGGACAGCCCTGTTTCCCTTTTAAGGTAAAAAAGACCTCTTCCATACCAGTGGTGCAGTATTGGGAAGCCAAAGGTTGAATGCCCTCACCATCCTCCCCACACACAATATACTCCTGTAGGTAGTGATTCAAAATTACACTGGAATGTCTGGAATCCTAGAGAAAGACATTTTTCTTCAGGTCCAAAACACTTCAGAATGAGTAAATTTATAGTGCATGAAACCCAATCCAATGTATACTGTAAAATGTAAGCCATGGTTTCATTTTGTTTTGTGAATATGTAAACATGCCACTGTTTTTGATAGAGTTGAAAGTTTAAAAATGGCATGCTACAAACACCATCTTGTGCAAAACAGAGTCTAACTTTGTGGAAAAGGAGAGAGGCTGTGCTATTTGTCATGCCAGGAGCAGTTCTCAGAGGAGATTGGGTGGAATGTTCCACACGTGCAGTTAGCTATGGTTGCTTTGTAGATAGAGAAAGCTATGTCTTGTATGCGGAACTGGCCACCTGATTAAAGGCATACACCATCACAAGTGTACATGGCAAATCTGTATTTTTCTCAGAGCCTTGACAGGCCTCTTAAAGGTCACGTGGTCCAAGCACTTGAGCAACGAGACACCAACACTTAGCGATGAAAGGTAAGGACCATGCCCAAGGTTGTACATTCGGCTTACAGCAGACCCACAATCCAAAGTCAAGTCTCCAACTCCTTGCTTATCATTTAAAGTTTTTGAAAATTAAAATTAGTAATAATAATTTAGATATCATGATCAGGTGCCTGGCAAAAGGAAATGGGCTTTATGCTCCTCTGGTGGGTGGAAGTTCACTTCTTTTTACTGCATGATCTTTTTTTGAACATTTTTTTATTTGAATTAGAAACAAGATTGTTTTACATGTCAATCCCAGTTCCCTCTCCCTCCCCTCTTCTCCTACCACCCCCCCCAACTAAAACCCTACCTATCACATATACTTTCTGCTCCCCAGGGAGGGTGAGGCCTTCCATAGGGTGATATCAGAATCTATCGTATCCTTTGGGATAGGGTCTAGGCACACCCCCGTGTGTCTTGGCTCAGGGAGTATTCCTCTATGTGGATTGGGTTCCCAAAGTCCACACCTATGCTAGGGATAAGTACTGAACTTCTACAGGAGGTCCTGTAGATTTCTGAGGTTTCCTCAATGAAACCCATGTTCCTGGGGTCTGGATCAGTCCCATGCTGGTGGCCCAGCTATCAGTCTGGGGAGCAAGAATTCCCCGATGTTTAGGTCAGTTGTTTCTGTGGGTGTCACCAGCCTGGTCTGGACCCCTTTGCTCTTCACTTGTCCTTCTCTGCATCTGGATTCCAGTTCAGTTCAGTGATTAGTTGTGGGTGTCAGCTTCTACTTCCACCAGCTGCTGGATGAGGGCTATCGGGTGGCATATAAGTCAGTCATCAATATCATTATCAGGAGAGGGCATTTAAGGTAGCCTCTCCTTTGTTGCTTAGATTGTTGGCTGGTGTCATCTTTGTAGATCTCCCGACATTTCCCTAGTGCCTGATTTCTGTGTAAACCTAAAATGTCTCCCTCTATTATGGTATCTCTATTCTTGTTTTCTTCTACTCTTCCCCTGACTCAACCTTTCTGCTCCCTCATGTCCCCTGCATCCCTCCTCTTCTCTCCTTCTCATTCTCCTAGCTCCCTCCCCCCTCTTCCTGTGCTCCCAATTTGCTCAGGGGATCTTGTCCCTTTCCCCTTCTCCAGGGGACCATGTATGTCTCTCTTAGGGTCCTCCTTGTTTACAAGCTTCTCTGGCAGTGTGGATTGTAGGCTGGTAATCCTTTACTCTATGTCTAAAATCCACACATGAGTGAGTACATATCATGTTTGTCTTTTTGCGATTGGGTTACCTTGCTCAGAATGGTTTCTTCTAATTCCATCCTTTTTCCTGCAAATTTGAAGATTCCACTGTTTTTTTCTGCTGAGTAGCACTCCATTGTGTAAATGTACCACATTTTCTCTATCCATTCATCTGTTGAGGGACACCTACGATGCTTCCAGGTTCTGACTATTACAAGTAGTGCTGCTATGAACATCACTGAACAGATATCCTTGTATGAATGTGCTTCTTTTGGGTATATGCCTAAGAGTGGAATTGCTGGATCTTGTAGTAGACTGATTCTCATTTTCTTGAGGAGTCACCATACTGATTTCCAAAGTGGCTGTACAAGTTGGCACTCCCACCAGCAGTGGAGGAGTGTTCCCCTTTCTCCACATCCTCTCCAGCATAAACTGTCATTGGTGTTTTTGATTTTGGCCATTCTGACAGGAGTAAGATGGTATCTCAGAGTTGTTTTGATTTGCATTTCCCTGATGGCTAAGGATGTTGAACACTTTCTTATGTGTCTTTCAGCCATTTTAGATTCCTCTATTGAGAATTGTCTATTTAGTTCTGTATCCCACTTTTTAATTGGATTGTTTGGTGTTTTGGAAACTAGCTTCTTGAGTTGTTTGTATATTTTGGAGATCAGTCCTCTGTCAGATGTGGGGTTGGTGGATATCTTTTCCCAGTCTGTGGGCTGTCATTTTTTCTTGCTGACTGTGTCCTTTGCCTTACAGAAGCTTTTCAATGTCAGGAGGTCGCATTTATCAATTGTTGATCTCAGTGTCTGTGCTACTGGTGTTATGTTCAGGAAGCGGTCTCCTGTACTGATTAATTCAGGGGTATTTCCCAGCTTGTCTTCTAATAGGGTTAGTGTGGCTGGGTTTATGTTGAGGTCTTTGATCCATTTGGACTTAAGTTTTGCACATGGCAATAGGCTTGGGTCTATCTGTAGTTTTCTACATGTCAGCATCCAGTTATGCCAACACCATTTGTTGAAGATGTTGTCTTTGTTCCAGCGTATATATTTGGATTGTTTGTCAAAAATCAGGTGATTATAGGTGTATGGATTAATATCAGGGTTTTCAACTCTATTCCATTTGTCTACTTGTCCATTTTTGTGCCAATAGCAAGTTGTTTTCAGGACTATAGCTCTGTAATAGAGCTTGAAGTCAGGGATGGTGATGCCTCCAGAAGTTTCTTTATTGTACAGGGTTGTTTTGGCTATCCTGGGTCTTTTGTTTTTCCATATAAAGTTGAGAATTGTTCTTTCAAGGTCTGTGAAGAATTGTGTTGGGATTTTGATGGGGATTGCATTGAATCTGTAGATTACTGCATGATCTTAAAGCTGTACCTTTTGTGATCTCAGTATTTACTTGGAAAATGATGTCTGATCCTGAGTTCTGAACTTTAGGCAAATAGAAGGGAACGCCATCCTTGGCTTTTTCATTCATTACTGACACTGAACATGTGCCAATGGGAAGCATCATTCACCCATTTATGTATGTTCCACTTACAGGGCAGGGCTTCCCTTCCTCACTTGGTCTTTATTACTAGATGTGAGATTCATTCTCAGAGGTGGTGGCTATAGGTGGAGGGAAGGCCACATATTCTAGATGATATCCTCCTGACTGTATTGGTGGTACACAAAGGTTGACTGAATAAAATCTACTGATATTCATCCCTAAGAGGAGAGAGCGAGGAAGAAAGAGGAAGAAAGGGGGTGATGGAGGGATAGAGGGGGAGCAATGAGGCCCAGTAGTCTGGTTAATAAAACTTGGGTATTTCCTTGATTATTCTCTTTATACATAATACAAGAGGAGTATTAACACAGGATGAGGGAACTACCTTTCCAAGTAAGTAGCCAATTTGCTCAAGGAGCTGCAACTAGTTACCACTGGGTCCAGGACTAGAAGGCAGCTCTTCTAAAACTCCCACTGCAGTGTTTTTCACTGTCCTTTTCCATAGGAAACACTAATGTCAGAAGAATT
This sequence comes from Cricetulus griseus, assembly GCF_003668045.3. Taxonomy (NCBI): domain Eukaryota; kingdom Metazoa; phylum Chordata; class Mammalia; order Rodentia; family Cricetidae; genus Cricetulus; species Cricetulus griseus. The sequence goes on along the minus strand of NC_048604.1, from coordinate 18,546,670 downwards.
CCTTTCTTGAATTTCGTCTCACCAGCCACAGACTTGTTCTTTAAGATTCTCAAGAGCCAAACAATTTGGCACCCCTCTCATCTCTCAGAAGGTCAGACATCTTACAAGATGTCATACTTGAGGGAGAGTTGACTAACTATCTACCATGAAACTTTTGATTGGCCAGTATATTCCCTTTAGCCTTCTCCTATCTGCTCTGTATCAGTTCCTTGTTCCACCCATCAGAACTAATGGGCTCGTCTGGTCTCAATGCTGGCCTTTCCGCAGCAGCAGAAAATGTGAGAACCATCATCCTACCTGAAAGGGTGGCAAAGTCTGTTTCTTTCCTGGTTCTTCCCACTGAGGACTGAAATGCTCTACCCTTAGCTGCTGGTTCTTCTTGTTCTGTGCCATCAGAAGGTCTAGCTGTGCACAAAGTTGACATTCTTCATCCCTTGTCCCATAGCTTCACATTAGTGAGCCTTCCTGCCTGGTCTCCTCTCTGTCTCTCTGCTCCCAACCCCTGCTCTTTTTTGGCTTAAATTTATCAAAACCTCAGGTCTGGGAGGAAAGGCATTAACAATACACTTGACCAACATATCACCTATTTAGCAGCACCAGAAAATTTTTGTGAGAAGGGTGCATCCCTATGGGGCAATGCCATGCCCTCTTGACTTAGTGAGGAAAGTTCAGGCAGCATTAGGGAGAGTGGCATGATAGAGGCCTTCATGGAGCCACAGCCTGCAGGTAGCTGGCTACTGTGTACAGGAGAAAGGCTGTTTCCATAGTCATCATCAAGAGGCTTTTTTCTCTCTGCTCAAAGAAAGCAAAGGAATTTGAAATGAGGCCATTTGGTGACAGTTTGATCAAACTTCCTCCCCCCTTTCAGAATCATGAATCAGTCATGAACACAGTCAGTTAAAGCAAGATTTGATTTCCCTAGGGCTATTTTTGAAGTTCTGTTGTTCCCCTTTCCCACCTCCTTCCATTTAACATTCATGAGTCAAGGTGTGGGGAGAACACACCGACCTTCACCTGGAAAGAATGTACTGACAGTTGATATATGGGCAGGTATGCT